>NW_025779031.1:0-170000 GCF_021130785.1 Homalodisca vitripennis | reverse complement strand
GACATTGATACTGATCTAATAGATTATTACAAATCAGAAAGAAATAGTGCTAATTATGGTAGTTTTTAAGTTTGACCAAGTTAATAGTGAAGTTATACACAAAGCATTAATGGATATATCATCTAATGCCGTTGGTAATGATGGTATTCAAGTAAGGTTTATTAAATTAATTTTTGAAGAGATAAAACTTGTATTGTGTCATATTTTTAATTATTCATTGGAGAAATGTGTATATCCTAGTCAGTGGAAATATTCCTTAGTCCTACCACTTCTTAAAATAAAAAATCCAGTAGAGTGTAAGCATTATAGACCAATAAACTTATTATGTGTTTTAGGTAAAGTATTAGATAAGTTAGTGTATCAACAAGTATATAAGTTTTTAAATGATAATAATATTTTATATAAATATCAGTCTGGATATAGAGCCTCATTTAGCACACAAACAGCTTTGATTAGAGTAACCGATGACATAAGAAGAGCAATGGATCAAAGGCAATTGACTTTGTTTAATGTTACTTGATTTTTCTAGAGCCTTTGATACTGTAAAATCATGAACTTTTACTGTCAATATTAGAGTCATATAATTTTAGTTTTGATGCAATAAAGTGTTTGGTGCTTATCTTTGTGACAGATACCAAAAGGTCAAAACAGCTGAAGGCAATTTTTCAGATTGGAAATTGAATAGTGTCGGTGTACCCCAAGGGTCTACTTTATCAGCAATGTTGTTTTCCATTTATATTAATAGAATAGGAGATTCGGTAGTGTTTAGTAAAACCATGTTGTACGCTGATGATATGCAGCTTTATATTCATAGTAATTGTGACAATATTAATAATGCTGTTGAATTAATTAACGAAGATTTAAAAGTGTTGTATAGATGGTGTATGAATCATGGTTTGCATCTTAATGTATCAAAATGGTAAACCTATAAATTATTGGATATTCACGAATTTTAAATAACATTAATTTTAATAATATAGTGCCAGTAAAAAATTAATGAGGAATCATTAAATTATGAGAATTGTGTTGTTAATTTAGGTTTAAGATTAAGTAATAAATTTTAAAGTGGTCTGATCAAGTTTAACTATATAGTTAAAAAAGTTTTCCAATGTATATACCAATTTAAAAAAGATGTGTTTTCAAGCCGTCAATTGAAATAAAAAAGCGGCTGATTTCGACATTGGTTTTTCCATTTATAGATTATGTTTGTGCAGCCATGTGCGATTTAAAGAATAATGAAATAAACGAACTTCAAAGAGCACAAAATGCGTGCATACGGTATATTTTTAATTTAAAAATAGATGAACATGTTACACCATATTATAAATTGTTAGGATGGTTAAAAATAAATGAAAGGTTAGAATACAGTGTCTTGTCTTTAATATATAAATTGTTAGGTAAAAGAAAACCTGAATATCTGTTTTGAAAAATACATAACTATGCAAAAATGTACATTCTAGGCAGACTAGACTTGGAAATACAACTTTACAGTATCCTATACATAGAACTGTGTTTTATACGAATTTCTTTTCATGTTAAGTCAATTAGATTAATGAATACCCTAGATAATGATATTAAACAAGCATCTAGTGAAGCTACCTTTCACAAAAGACTCAAACAAAAATTTTTATTAAGGTATAACTAAAACAGCCTGAACCAGGATCTTATAATATTATTATAGTTGATAATATATCATTTTATAAGTGAATCATAAATTTATATCATTAATATATTAAATGCAATTCTTTTTATAACTATATTGTAAAATTTTAGTTGTGTGGTAATTTTTATTAGTATTAGTTTTTTGTGTGTGTGTGCAATTTTGGTGTGCATTGTTATATTTTGTATTTAACGTATTTATATAGTTAATATGTTAAAAATAATTCTTTTATTATTATATTGTAAAATTTTTAGTTGTGTGGTATTTTGATTGGTATTAGTTTTGTGTGCAGTGTTATATTTTGTATTTAACATATTTATATGATTAATATATTAAATATAATTATTTTATTACTATATTGTAAAATTTTGGTTGTGTGGTATTTTTAATTAGTATTAGTTTTTTTGTGTGCAGTGTTTTGTTTGAACTCTGTTAGCCTTAGCCACTGCTCAATTTGTAAATGAGTTGTAAATGTTATGCCTGTCCTGATGGAAGAGCGGAACAATGGACCGAATCAGGGCAGGGTAAATAAAGAAATTGTCAAATTGTCAAATTGTCTCTCTCTCTCTCTCTCTCTCTCTCTCTCTCTCTCTCTCTCACTCTCTCTCTCCTCCCCTCTCTCTCTCTTCTCTCTCTCTCTCTCTCTCTCTCTCTCTCTCTCTCTCTCTCTCTCTCTCTCTCTCTCTCTCTCCTCTCTCTCTCCTCTCTCTCTCTCTCTCTCTCTCTCTCTCTCTCTCTCTCTCTCTCTCTCTCTCTCTCTTGACGATGGAAAGAAGAAAGTTATTGAATGCAGCACGTGCTGTGAAGAATGAGAAACAATACACTTATTTGTGGGTTCGAAATAGTCGAATCTACATGAGGAAAAATCAAGGTGATCGGTAATGTGATTATCAAACAGTCAAGATGACATTGATAAACTTGTATGAAGAGTGAGAAGTGTCATGAGGAAAAGTGTTTTATCAAGCAGTCAAGGAAACGTATTTAAAAAGGGATATGTGTTAAATGTTAAAATAATTATACCCCTGTGTTTTGTTGTTTTATTGGTTTTATCATACGAATCTCGAGGAAAAGGTCTTTTTCAATATTGTGTGTAGGTTTAACTATTTGTTTTCAACATGTATTGTAGTGGATAAATTTTGTAACTGTTATTATGGAAAATGTATTTTGTTTTGTAAAATTGTTAAAATTTAATGACAAATAGTACTTTTAATATTGCTAATCAGAATAAGTTCTAGAAAAGATTTAAAAGTGGCACATGTAAATGTGGAGAATCTTTCAGGTTCATAGAGAATCTTTTTTTAATGTGTTTAATGACGGTGTTGAGTAGAAAAAGAACCTTTTGGCCTGGGTTTTTAAGATATATGTTAAACGGTTTGATTTTTAAAAGATTTAAAAAAAAAGGGGAAAGTTTTTTTTAAGAAAAATTTTAATTCAGGGTATAGGTTTTTTTTATGAGAAAATGGTTTTTTTTGAAATTTAAGGGGGAAAAATTAAAAAATAAGGACGGGCAGATTAAAATTAAAAAATTTGTGATTTAAAAAGATTTTAAAAATTTTTTTTTGGGGGTAAAATGAATTTAGGGATTTGAGATAATAATCTAAAACTTTTAAAAAAATTTTTTAAAAATTTTAAAAAGTTAAATTTAAAAATATTTAATGTTTTAAAAGAGTTTTCCCTGGAGGAGTTGGGTTTTAAATTAAAATGGGGTTTTTTAAAAAATTTAAAAATTTTTCGCATTTTTTAACTTTCCTTTAAAGGGGAAATATTACATAAAAGGGAAAATTTCCTTAAAAAGTGAAATCCTTTTTAAATTTAAAATTTAGTTTTAAAAATTTTTTTTTTTGGGAAAGGATTGAAAAAAGGGGATAAATTTTTGATTTTAAGCAAAATTTTTGAAAAAATTTGGGGGAAAACCTTTTAGTAAAAATTCTTTAGTAAAAATAAGATGATGAGGGCCCAAAGGTAATGTTACTTTTTTAAGTTCTTTATTTAAACCCTTTGTTGTTAAATCTAATTTTTTTTAATTTTTTAATTTTTAAATTTTTGTGTAAATTTTTTTAAGGTTTTTTGAAAATCGATTTGGGGGGGATAAGCAAATTAAATGTCAAGGAAAAAAATTTTAGTTTCCCCTTTTTAACCCCTTAATTTTGGGTTTTTTTTTTTTTAATTAAAATTTAAAGGTGTTTAAAATTTTTTTAAAAATTTTCTGTACGGGTAATAATATTTTTTTAACATAAAAAAAATATTGTTTCTTAAAATAAAATTTAAATAATTTTTTTTTTATTGGGACCTTAATTTTTAATTTTAACCATAAAATAGGAAAAATTGATTGTTAATAATTATGGAAAAAAATTTTGCCCTTTAGAATTAAGGGAATTTTAAGGAAAAAATTTTGTTTAAAAAGGTTTTTAAAAAATTAAAATTTTTTAAAACAAAAAATTTTTTAAAAAATTTTTAAAGTTTGATTTTCAAAATTTTTGTTCAAGCCAAAAATTAAAAAAAAACTTGTATGTTTATTTTTTCCCCAATTTTTTTTTGTATTAGATATTTTAAAAAAATGAGAATAAAAAAATAGGTTAAAAAGTTGAAAAAAAATTTTGGGGAAAATTAGTTTGATTTAAAAAATTATTTTTTAAAAGTTAATTGGTAAAAAATTAAAAAAACAGGGATTAAAGAAAAAGTTTGTTTTAAGATTTTTAAAAAATTAAAACCCCGAATTTTTTTAAAAAAATTTTTTAATCAAATGGGTTTTAAAAAACAAGAGGGGAAATTTTGATTTCCCAAAAAAGAAGGGGAAAATTTAAATTTTTTGCTAAAATTTGGGATTTTAAATAAAGAAATTAAAAAAAAAAGCAAAATAAAAATTTTTTTAAAAATTAAGCTTTATTGCTTTTAAAAAATAGGGAAAAGGGGTTTTAAAAAAAAAATTTTTTCTCTTAAATAAAAGTGTTTTTTAAAATTTTTTTAGTTTTAATAAGAAAAGTTTTTGGTTTTAAATTTTTTTTCCTTTTTTTATTTTTGTTTTTTAAAAAAATTTAAAATGTAAAAAATAATTTAATTAATTTTTTAAAACAATTTTTTTTTTTGTTTAAAAAAAAAATAAAATTTTTTATAAATTTTTTTAGAAAAAACAAAATTTTTTTGTAAATTTTTGTTTGTAAGGAATTTGTAAGGGCCCGACATTTTTGTTTTATTTTTTGGGCCTTTCCCCCTTTTTGGCCTTTTCTCCGGGGGGGGTAAAAAAAAATTGGGGTTTTTGGGGTTTTCCCTCTCTCTCTTTCTTCTCCCCCTCTCTTCTCTCTTCCCCTTTTCCCCTTTCCCCTTTCCCCTTTTTTTATCTAACAAATTTTTTAAAATTACCCCAAAAAAGTTTTTTACCCTCCCAAAAAACCAAAAAAATCCCTAAAACCTTTTTAAACCCTAAAAATTTTTTCCCCAAAAAGGGGCCCCCCTTTTTTTCCCCAAAAGAAAATTTTCCCCCTTTTAAACATTTTTCCCAAAATGCCCATTTAAAAATTGCCTTCCCCCCCAAAAATTTTTTAAACCCCTTTTTTAATTAAAAATTTTTTTTTTTACTTCAAATTTTTAATTTTTTTCCCCCCCCCCCCCCCCCCAAAATTTTTCCCAAATCCCCCCCCCCCGGGCCCCCTTTTTTCCCAAAAAATATTTTTTTGGAAAAATTTAAATTTAAAAATTTTTCCAAACCTTTATTTGCCCCCTTTTTTTAATTATGGGAAAAAAGGGGAAAATGCAAAAAAAACTCCCAAAAATTCCCCAAAACCCCTTTTTTTGGTATCCCACTTGGTTTTAAATTTTTTAAAAAAAAATTTAAAGGGACGAAAAAAACAACCGGGCGGTCCTGTTTTAAAAAATTTTTTAGGGTTGTAGGGTTAAAGTATATTAAAACCCCCGTATTTTCCCCGGGGGTTTTTCCCCCAAAACCCTAAGGGGTTTTTTGGGTTTTTTTTTGGGGATGGGTTTCCCCGGAAAATCCTTTTTTCCATTTAACCAAAAACCCCCCCCCGGAAATTTTTAAAAAATTTAAAAAAATTTTTTATTTTAAAAAAAAAAAAATTTTTCCCCAAAATTTTCAAAAATTTAATTTCGAAATTAAAGGGTTATTGGTTAGGGGGGGAAAAAAAAATTTTTTTAAGGGGAAAATGTTTAAAGCTTTTTTTTGTTTTTTTAAGGGTCCCCTTTTCTTTTTAAAAGGTCTTTTGGAATTCGGGTCCCAAAAAAAAGGAAAAAAAGGGGGATTTGAAAAGAATTTAAAGTTTTTAAGCCCCCCCAAAAAACCCCCCAAAAAAACAAATTTTCCCTTTTAATACCATTTTTTAGGGAAATTTTAAAAACCCCCAAATCCCCCTTAGAGCACCCCCAATTTAAAATTTCCCCATTTTGGTTTAAATTTGGTTAGATAAATATTTTTGGGGAAAGAAAAAAACCATAAAAAAAGGGAAAAAATTAGGCCCAAACCCCCAAAACCCCAAGTGAACCCAAAATTTTTAAAATCTTTCCCCCCCCCCCTTTTTATTTTAAAATTTACCCCTAACTAACCCCTTAAATTTAAACCCAAAAAAAAATTTTTTTTAAAATAAAATTTGGGGAATTTTGTTAGATGTTTTTGTTTAAAAAAATTCATTTAAAAAACAAATTTTTTAAAAAAAATTTCCAAAATTTTAAGTATTAAACAAAAAGGTAAAAGGGTTTTTTTTAAAACCCCCCTTTTTTTTTAGGGTTTTTTAAAACAACTAAGGGAAAGGTAATCTTTTTTTTTATCCACTTTTTAATAATTTCTTTTTTAGGGGAAGAATTTTAAAAAAAAAAATTATTTTAAAAAAAAAACCCAAAAAAATAAGTTTTAATTCCTTGAAATTTTATATCCCAAATTTTTGCCAAAAAATTTTAAAAAAAGCCTTTTTGTTATAAATAACCATTAAAATCCCAAGGGAAAAAAATTTAAAAATTTTAAATAAAAAAATTTTTTTAAATTTTAAAAAAAATTTAAAAATTTTTTCTTTTAAAAAGTTAAAAAAAGTTAAAATTTTAGAAAAGGAAAAAAACAAATTTTTTTTTACAAAAAAAAAAAAATTTTCAAATGGTAAACATAAAATTTTAAAAAATTTTTTTTTATTGTAGGGAAAGAACTGTTTTTTTTTTCAGGGGTTTTTTTTTTTAATAAAAAAAAAGGGGGCCCCCTGTTTTTCCCCATTTTTTTTCCTATTTTTAAAGGGGTAAATAATTTTTTTTCAAAAAAAAATAAGGGAAAAGGGGGGAAATTTCGGAAATTGGGGCTTTTTTAAAAAAAGGGGAAAAAAAAACCCCCAACAAAAAAAAAGATTTTAACTCAAAAAAATTAAAAATTTTTAAACCCAAATTTTAAAATTTAAAAAACGGTTTAAATTTTTAAAAAAAAATTTTTCCCTGGGGAAAAAAAATCATGGGGCAGAAAATTTTAACTTGGGGGTAAAAAGGGAAAAAAACTAATTAAAAATTTTTGAAAAAAAAAAAAAATAATTAAAATTTTAAAAATTTATTTTTATATTAACAAAAAAAATTTTTTTAAAAACTAAAGAACCTTTAAAAAGGGGGGAAACCCTTTAAACTTCGAAAAAAAACCAAAAAACCCCTTTTGGAACAATTTTCTAAAAACCTTACATTTAAAAAAAACTTAACACAAACTTTTAATTTTTTTTTTTTAATTTTTTTGGGAAAAAAAAAAACAAAAATTTTTTTGAAAAAAGGGGAATTTTTTCCCCAAAAAAAAAAAAAGCAAAAAATTTAAAATTTTAAAAAAAAAATAAAAAAAAAAAAAATTTTATAAGGAAAAAAAAATTTCCCCCCTTTTTTTTTTTTTTAAAATTTTTTCCCCCCCCCCGGACCCCCAAAAAAAAAAAACAAGGGATAAAAAGAAAAACCCTTTCAAAAGTTAAACCCCCCCTTTTTACCCCCCCCAAAACCCCCCAAACCCCCAAAAGGTGGGAAAAAAATTTAAAATATTTTTTAAGGGTTTTTTAAAATAATAAAAAAAATTTTAATAAAAAAAACCCCAAAAAAATTTTAAACCCCAAAAATTTTTTTTTCCCACCCCTTTTTTAAAACAGGAGGGTTTTTTAAAACCAAATTTAAAAACCCCAAATTAAAATTTAAAGGCCCCTTTGGGGAAAAAAACATAAACCCGGGGCCCCCTTAAAAAATAAAGGGGCAACCCAAAAAAAAATTGTAAACCCAAACAAAATTTTTTTTTTAAAAAAAACCCCCTTCCCAAAATTTTTTTTTCTTTTTTTCCCCAAAAAAATTTTTTTGGGGTTTTTTTTCTTTTCCCCCTTTTTTTTTCCAAAAGGCAATTTTTTCCCCCCCAAATTTTTTTTCTCATTGGGTTTTTAAAAAAAAATTTTTTTTTTAAAAAAAATTTTTTTTTTTTTTTTTTTGTAATTTTTTTTTTTCTTAAAAAATCCCGGGGGTTTTTTCAAATTTTTTTGGGGGCCCCCCAAAATTTTTAAACCTTTTTTACCCAAAATTTTTTTGGGGGGTTTTTTTTTTATTTGGGGGTTTTTTTAAAAATTTTTTTCCCCGGGATTTTTTTAAAAATTTTTAAAAAACCCCCAAATAGGGAAAAACCCCTAAAAATTTTTTTTTTTTTAAAATTTTAAAAAAATTTTTTTCCTTCAAAAAAATTTTTCGGGGGGGCCCCCTTTTGAAAGGTTTTCCCACCCTAAATTTAAAATGGAAAAAAGGGTTTTTAAAAATAAAAAAAAGGTCCCCAAAAAATGAAAAAAAAAGGAAACCCCCCCGGGAAAAAACAAATTTAAAGAAGGGTTTTCCATTTTAAAAATTTTTGATTCCCCTTTTTTAAAAAAAAAGGTTTTTAAAAAAAAAGGGAAAAAAATTTTTTTAAACCCCAATTTCTAAAAAAACCCCCCAAAAAAACCCCCCAAAAATTTTTTCCCCTTTTCAAAGGGGTTTGGAAAAAAAAAAAAAAGCTTTTCATTTTTTTTCCCCCCCCCACACGGGGGTTTCCCCTTTTATTTTTTCAAAATTTTGGGCCCCCCTCTTTCCAAAAAAAAAATAAACTAATTTTGTTAAAAATGGGGAAAAATCTTTTTTTTCCTTTTTATTTAAATTTTTTTCTAACCTTTTTTTTTAAAAAAAGGGTTTTTAGGGAAATTTTTAATTTGTTTCCGTGAAATTTTTTAAAAAATTTTTTTTAAACCAAAAAAAAAAAAAAAAGGAAAAATTAAAAAAAACAAAAGAGAAAACAAGGGGCAATAAAATAAAAAAAAAGGGAAAAGGAAAAAAAAAAACAAACAAAATTAAATTTAACATACTTTTTTAAAAAAAATTTTAATAAAAAATTTAAAAAAAAAAAAAAAATTTTTAAAAAAAAAAAAATTTTTTAAACAAATTATTAAAATTAAAAAAAATAAGGATAAAAAAAAAGGGGGGAAAAAAAGGGGGGGTTTTTTTTAAAACAAATTAAAAAAAAATTTTAAAAAAAAAAATTTTTAGGGGGAAAAAAAACCAAAAATTTAAAAAAAATTTTTTTTAAAAAAAAAAATTAAAATTTTTTTCAAATAAATTTAAAAAAAATTTTTAAAAATTTAATTTTGGGGGGGGGCCCCCCCCAAAAAAAATAGTCAAATTCAAATTTTTTTAAAAAAAAATTTTTTAAATTTTAATAAACTTAAAGAGTTTTTTAACTTTAAAAAAGAAAAAAAATAAAAAAAAATTTTTAAAAATAAATTTTATTAACCAAGGGGAAAAAATTTAAATTCCCTTTAAAGGGCCAAAAAATTAAAAAAAAATTTTTTCAAAAAATAAAAAAAAATGTCATTAAAATTTTCTTAAAAATTTAAACCAAAGAAAAATTTTTAAAAAAAGGGAATTTTTTAAAAAAAACATTTTTTGAAAAATTTTAAAATTTTTGTTAAAAAATTTTTTTTTGTAAACTCCCAAAATAAAGGGAATTTTTTAAAAATTTTTTAAACAATTTTGTTGCCAAATTTTTTTTTAAAAATTTAAACCCCAAAACCTCCCAAAAAAAATTTTTTGTTTTCCCTTTTTTTTTCCAAACAAAATTTTTTAAAAAAAATTTTTTTCAAAAAAACTAAAAGAAAAACCCAAAAAATTTTTAAAAAAAATTTTTGGGGGTTTTTATTTAAAATTCTTTAAAAACCCCCCCAAAAATAATTTTAAAAAATTTTTTTTTTTTAAATTAAAAAAAATTTTTTTTTTTCAAAGGCCCCTAAAATTTTTTAAAAAAATTCGAAAGGGGGGGAAAAAAAAATTTTTTTAATTCTTTTTTAAAAAATTTTTTTTTTTTTAAAACCCCTTTTTTTTTAAAAAATTAATTTACGAGGGTTTTCTTTAAAAAAGGGTTTTAAAAATTTTTTAATTTTTAAAATAAAAAAAACCCCCCTTTCCCCAAATTCCAAAAAAAATCCGAAAATTTTTTTTCTGGAACCCCCTTCCACTTTTTCTTAAACCTTTTAAAAACCCCAAAAAACTGTTTTGTTTTTTTTTTTTAAAAAAAGCCATTTTTTCAAAAATTTTCAAAATTTCCCAATTTTAAAAAACCTTTTAAATTTTCCCTTAAATTTTCCCTTTGATTTTAAAAACCCCCCCCTAGACCCCGGGGCCTTTTAAACGTTTGGTCCCTTTTAAAAAAGGGGGTTTTTCACCCGCCTTTTTTTCCTTCCCAAAAACTATTATTCCAAAAGCCCCAAAAATTTGGTCACCTCAAAAAAATTAATTGAACCCTTTTTTTAAAAAAAAAGTAAAAAATTAAAAAAGGTTTTTTTTTTAAAATTTTTAAATTTTCCCCCTTTTTTTTTGTACTTTTTTCACTTTTTTTAATTTTTTTTAAAAAACCAAAATTTTTTTTTTTTTTAAAATTTTAATTAAAATTTTGTTTTTAAAAATTTTTTTTTTTAAACTTTTTAAAAAAAAATTTTTGGAATAAATTTAAAAATTTTCTTTTTGGGGGTTTCCTTTTGGGGCAAAAAAAGGTTCTTTAAAAGGAAATTTTAAAATTTTTAAAATTTTTTAAATTTTTAAATTTTTTTTTAAAATTTTTTTTTAAAAACCCCCCGTAAATTTTTTTTGAAAAAAAAATTAAATTTTAATTTTTTAATTTTAGAAATTTAAGGGGCCCCCCCATTTACGATCCGTTTCCGAAAATATTTGTTTTTGGGAAAAAATGTTTTTTCTTTTTAAAAAAACCCAAAACCCCAAAATTAAATTCCAAGCAAAAATTTAAACTTCCGACCCAAAAACGAATTTTGTTTTACAAAAATTTTGTTAAATTTTAAAAAAATTTTTTGGGGTTTTTTTCCCTTTTTCAACAAAAATTTTTTTTTTTTAATTTACCGTTAATTTTTAGTTTCGGATTTGATTGTTTTGAGTTATTTGTTTGTGATGTAACGCTTTTTATTACTTCCCACGCACTTTTTTAAAAATTTTCTGCGTTCTCCCAATTTTTTGTTCAATATCTCGTGCTTTAACGGCTTTTATTTCCTTGCGATAATCCTGTTTAAATGTTCTATAAAAATTTTTGAAGTTTTTTTTATTTGATTTTAAATAAATTGAATAGTAAAATTTGAGCCTTTCCCTCAAGTAGAGAATATCCTGAGTAATCCAGGCATTACTCTTCCTATGAGATCGCTCCTTTATCATTCTATATGGGCAAGTAATATTTAGGTAATAATTAAGGCAGTCATTGAACGCAGTGAATGCTTCCTCTACTTGTTCAAAAGCATCCACAAATGACCAAGATTCTCTTTGGAGGAATCTGTTGAGAATTTTAATGTTTTCATTTTTTAAATCTCTTTTAAATTTTGCTGAAGAGGGTTCGTATTTAGGATTGAATTGTTTGATTACAGTCTCCTGTGCCAAATGATCAGAGATGGCCGCGTCTAGAACAGTAACAGAGACGCGCTGAAAGTTTGTGATGACGTTGACGATGGCCGTACTCGACCTGGCAGTCACTCGAGTTTGGTGTGTTCACGGACCAGACTAAGTCAAAAGAAGTGAGAACATCGCGAAACCGCTAGGTTTGAGGGTTGGTGTGGTCTAATACATCAATGTTTAAATCACCAGTAATTATGAATTTCAATGCCTTGGAACGTAACAAATTTAGAAGGGACTCGAATTGTCCAAAAAATGTTGTGAAGCATCCGTTCGGGGATCTATATACGCCAATTATTACAAAGTTTTCCAGAAAAATTTAGACTGATTTGTATACCTTCCGCTTCAAAGTCCAACTCACTAGTGCGGTCAACTCTGAAGGGTTGGAATACCTGTTTCGATTTGATAAAAATTGCCACACCTCCCCCTTTGTATTGCGTTCGATTAAATATCGTTGCCAATTGATAATTGTCAATTTCTGAACAGAGCAGCATTTTTCAGGTGTGAAACCATGCTCAGAGATAATGAAAATATCAGGTTGCAGTTCATCTGCCATGAGCGATAGCTCCTCAATTTTGTTGGATGCAATCTGTGCATTTTGATGCAACACTGAAAGTGTTTGTAAAGAATTTGGAATTTTGTTGTTAAATTTTGATTTGGAATTTGAAAAATGTTTTTGAGTATCCAGTGCTGATATCCCTAGGTTACTGTCGTAGTCCATTAGAGGTGGAAAGTTTTTTGTTTTTTTTTCACACTATTCTTTGTCGTCTTGACCGCGTCAGCAAAAGTCTCGTATGGCAGCGTGCGAGGTTCGGTTACTCCAGCCGACGAAGACTTCCGGCCAGCAGAGGATTGTCTTCGGGTGTCTGTAGGAGGCAAAGACTGCGCTGCACCAGGAATGTGAACCAGCTCCTGCATGCATTGTATCAGGTGCCTTGCCAAGAGTTGCTTTACTTTTGGTTTTTAAATGCATCCCGTGTCTTGTAAATGCACCCATTCTAATAATCGTAGTAAAATAATCTTACAGTAAATAGTACAATAAACGTAGTAAAAATAACGGCACAGTAAATAGTACATAGTACAGTAAACGTAGTAAAATAATGGCACAGTAAATAATACATAGTACAGTAAACGTACTACAGTAAATAGTATATAGTACAATACACGTGGTAAATTAGCGGTACAGTAAATAGTTCATGGAACAGTAAACTTACTACATTAATAGTACAGTAAATAGTACATAGTATACAGTAAATGTAGTACAGTGCTTACGCCGCAGAATCTGACAGCAGAGTGGGGCCGGGCGGAGAGAGCCAACAATTCTTGTACGTGACATCGATTTTCCGGAGTCCCGTCTCCACCACCGACACCGCCAATTATTGTGTATGTTGTGTGTTGTGTTGTTGTGTGTATGTATGTTGAAGGATGGAACAAGTGTGTGAATATACAACCTTCTTTTACCTTCTTTTGGAAATTGTTTTATGGGATCACTTGAAAAATAAAAATACTGGGAATACAAAAGAATGTTTTAAAGTGACAGAAACCTCTAATTCAGGTCTTAACTAATAATAGCAGAAAACATTTCCCATTTATAAACTTTTTCTAGCGACCTTTCGAGTTTTTCATCAATAAAGTCATTAGCCGTAATTTTGTATTTTTAACGTTCTTGGATTGTTCGGATGAGCTAAATATTAGTCAGCTATAGTTTGAGTTTTTATATTTATTTATTAACCTTATTTTGCAAGCTTTTAAGATTAAATATATATCGGCGACATAACCCATAGGGTCCACAGTGCTCTCAACAGGCGGTTGTAACAGAAGTTGCTGCTATCTCGCGACCAAAGACGAACATATTTGTTTCCGGTTCCACAACCAGCTACGTCGCAAGTCCAGTGAGGATACTCTCATGTCTCAATGTTCGCCGAGGCTGGAATATGGCCCTTTTTAACTACCTCAGTAGTCTCGTGACAAGCCTGACTACGTCCTCCTCAGTGACTTAGATCACAACTAAACAGTTAAAAGATCGCACATATTTTCATGTTACACATGCAGCGTTACTATATTGAGTGATCCCGAGCATTCTTAAAAAAAGTCGAAGCTGTGCCACCGATTTGGGGTGTAGAGAGTGATGAGATGGGGCCCGGGGCGAGCCCCCCCGGGAAATATTTACTGACTACGGCCCTGACTGTATAATATGATAATTATTGGATGTAATACATGTGTGCTTCTTATATTGTAATAACACCGCTTCACAAGTGCACCGGAATTAAAAACTTTGAACTTTTAGTAAGTGGCTTTTAAATGTTCTAATTATGACTTCTTACAGATGTATATGGAAAACTTAGAATAATAAATTATTCCTTCATATTTTATTTTAATATTTGCATGAATAAAAATATCCAAAATTCTATAACTGTTTTTATAATCCAAATACTTTTTTATCAGTACATCAGTATTTTTTTTAATACGTATAATTGACACTTGTAAACCATAACATTATTTAAAATTTACTTTTACAGCTTATAGATTAGTTTATACTCACATGATACTTTGTTTCAATTAGAGTAATTAATCTGGATTTGTAATAATTGATGAACGAAAAGTCACAATTCTCCAATAATTTTATTTTTCATACACGAGGCCTTTCAGCATCAAAGATGCCATCGTCAGGTGTGAAACAACAATTTGAATAATGTAAATATTTAACATTTCAAATTAATTATCAGCTGAGTAGAGCTTAATAAAAGATTTGTTTAATTTAAAGTAAAATTAATAAAAGTAATAAAAATAATAAAGTATCGATGGCATCTTTGATGCTGAAAGGCCTCGTGTGTGAAAATAAAATTATTGGAGAATTGTGACTTTTAATTCATAAAAGTACTGTATTCCAATAAGAAGAGCTCCTCCTTCAATGAAAGCTGGATTTGGTTCATTTATGAATGTATTACATTATTAGTTAAAATGTATTCTATCATATTGTAGCCTACCAGTAGTTGCGTACATCGGAAATAAGTGATCATGTATGTTTCTACTACCACACAGTAATACTAAAATAAGGATTGTGATAATATTATATGTACTATAATTGGTGACACAATACAATCCAGTCACCATAATGATATAACGAAGTACATTATTATTAGGGTGCTTATTTGTCTAATTAATTTTAAAAACTTGTTTACATCAAATCTGTCTAACATTTCACAAGCATTTGTATTCTCAATAAAAGTTTTTTCCAAGCAAACCGTTTAAAATGGTTTTATCTGATCAGTTACATAATGATCTTCATTAACAAACAAGTGTAGTAATAGGTCCTTGAGTTATCAGTAGAACGCTTCTATCTGGTGATCAGGATCAGTATCAGTGATAAGTAGAATTTGGAACGAGAATATGTTATACATCTATGTAACCAGACGTCTATCGACGTTAAGTGATCTACTTGTATTGATCACTTAACTAGTTAACATAAACTAACACTTCGGTTACTGAGCACGTCTGTATCTAATAGCACGAGTCACACCATATACTGTTACTCGTACTTCAACCTTCGTTAACGAAGTTGTTATATATCTACATGTATTGATCACTTAACTAGTTAACATAACCTAACACTTCGGTTACTGAGCACGTCGGTATCTAATAGCACGAGTCACACCATATACTGTTACTCTTAGTTTACCCTTCGTAAACGAAAGTGTTATACACCACCTTAGATATTGTATGTAGGGCTAAATATTTACACTACACAGGGGTTAATGTACAATGTTATATAGCAAAACTGTCCTACCTACAGTATACAATGCTGTAATTAATATTTTACAGTTATAGCAAGTTATAGTTGTACACATAAACAACATCGTAGTTATATTACACATAGTTACGTATTAACACTATTCTAACTTTAGTCTATAATGTAAGCAGGTGGCGTCATGGTTATCGGACTTTGGACCTGAGTTAGAAAAAACGCAGGTTCAAATCCTGGACCGGTTACACTTTATAATAGTAACATTGTCTTTGTACCTAACCAACTATAGTCCTGTATGTGTATGAATAGCTCCTTTCCCAGGCCAGTGGTCTATGAGGACGGGCAGTGTAAGGTTACAAAGAGGGTTAGTCTCTCATTAAAAATATTACAAAAACTAAAAAAATTGGAAAAAGTGTATTATTTTATATATATCCATTGCCTTAGGTTTAATGTACAACGTTACATAAGATATAGTATACGATGTTATATATAATATAGAAGGTTTTACCAGGTATACCAGTATTCCATCACAACTTCTCCTCTCCACTTTTGACAGAAATATATCAATCAGTTTTTATGGAAGGGTCGTTATAAGGCTAAAATCATAATTTGGAATTTATGTCAACTTTAATTCTCAACCCTGAATTGCGGAAAGAGGGGATAGGTCAAAATTATTAAATTTTGACCGCTATCTGTTTTTATAGTTAAATAACACAAATTTTAAATGTAGTTGAATTCGCATAAATACTTGTACTTTTTAATTGAAACTTTTACTTTTGTGTAAATAATTTGTACTGGATTTGGACGTAGATCTCTCATTTACGGCATTGTTCTTCTGTAATAAGGGTAATTAATTATCCCTCGATGGAGGTTTAGAATGACAAATTTTAACTTATCCTCCAATCCCCATTAAGAATTGCGGGTTGAAGTTTCCCTATATCCCAAAATCCATAATTTTTACTTTTACGATGGATCATACGATGATTGACATATATTTTTGTTTGAAAGTTAATAGGGTTATTGGAATTTGGGGGCCCTATTTATAATTTTTAATTTTTAGCCTGCTACTTTAGACGAAATGCAAAGTTAGCCTTTACACTTTTGAATATTTGCATATGGGGTTATAATATATTGTATCCTGGATATAATTATAAATCCCTTCTATATGTATCACTTGAGTAATTGTAGCAAACTAGTGGAATTTTAAAATTAATTGGAAATGCATTGGTAAAGTATTACATGTTGTACATCTTAAAACTATTTTATGCACTGATTTACTATTTATCTTTTAACATCAGTTTCAGTAAATGTATGTCTAAAAAATGCAATTGGTAAAAGGGAAAGCATGGAGCTACTTTATTAAAACTTATGAAATAAAAGAACTGTATTGGTGTTATTCTAAATTGAAGAGTCTACAAATATATTCCCGATATAAACCTAGTTTTTAAAAATGGCTCTGAAAAAATATCGAGGTGGGCAATTGTACATTTTTAACTACTTCATAAACACGACGTTTCGGTAATGTTCATCGGTTCTCCTCTTCAAGTGACGATCCTAACAAAATCTTGAATTTAATCTGTATGTGGCCAGACAAAAAAATTACAAAAAACTAACACTCCGTACGAGAACTCAACTTATCCCAACGTATACAAAAGACCGCGATTCACACTCGAAGACACTCAAACAATCAGGCATCTTAATAAAAAGGTAAACCATGAAATACAGCAGATCCAACTTTAGCGTTCAAAGATACGGAATTCATTTTTCATTTATTATAACAGTTGACGAAGGCAAGTAGTTGCAATGAATCTTGAGAATACCGTTTTTAAAATTGGCGGGACACTGTGATATTTACTTCCATGGGAATGGAATTATGAATGAAAGTTGCGTATGAAAAAGCATTTTGGGAAAATTGGCAATACGAAGGATAAAATTTATTTTGTTTTCACATCCTCACTTTAATGTCTGGGCTGATACGGATCAAATG
The DNA here is from genome assembly GCF_021130785.1 of Homalodisca vitripennis. Taxonomy (NCBI): domain Eukaryota; kingdom Metazoa; phylum Arthropoda; class Insecta; order Hemiptera; family Cicadellidae; genus Homalodisca; species Homalodisca vitripennis. Next base: position 152,702 of record NW_025779031.1, on the reverse strand, counting down.
CACGGTTTATGTTAGGGTCGCCACTTGAAGAGGAGAACCGATAAACGTTACTGAAACTTTGTGTTTCTGCAGTGATTTAACAATTTAAAGTTTTGCATTCAGATATTTTTCAAAGGGTTCTTTTTAAATAACTAGCTTTATGCCTAGAACACGTTTTGATTATTTTAGGATAACACTAATAAAGTTCTTTTATTTTGTTTTGTGTTCAACACAAATCAATGTGGTGTTAAGCAAACACTAAACATAGTGCAGTGATGACATACTGCTCATACTCTACATTCATCAGACTCATTACATTCATCTGACTATGTCATCAATGCACTCCATGCATGCTATTATGTCAACTCACCATCTACGTCTTAGTGATGTTACAAGCCATTTAACTTTTGCTATCATCGTATTATCGCAGCCTACTGTTGATTTACTTCTTGTCTGTCAGTAAGTTCTATTCGAATATTTCCTAGTTTAAGGGATTTAACAAATTCTGGAGAATTTAACCGCTGTTGCTTTATAAATCCTGTCTAGAGGTCAAACTTCGACCTCTACCAGAACTCATGATATGTATAGGCAGGGACAACTTCAGAAATGAACAACATAGAACGATTATGTCCGAACACTTGTTGTCTCGAATTACCGACAAACAAATAAATAAGCTCTCTGAGAATATCAGTAAACATCAAAATAAACTAAAACAGCTCAAATCTCGATTAAAACCCCTCTTGGTGTCTAAGGCACTTACACCGTGAAATAGATCATTATGGGCCGCTGGGAAGAAACTATTTGAAAATTATAATTGATAGTAAGAGTGAAATCCCAGTTCTAATATCGAAAGCAATGACGAAAGTTGTATTGTGGGTATTATAATTAAAACTATGCATCGTATTTATTGTATTATTGATGCATGATATCCAATTGTATAATTGCATGAATAAATGAATTTATTAAAGAGGCGGAGTTAGGGCTATCAAGCCTTCTCTGCCATTCAACCCTATATCATATCATAACATATGATCAACCCCATATTCTTGGAAGATCAAATTGTACTTCCCTACCGCTACACAATTAAATCCACCAAGCATATAAATAATTATTCAATTGGTTCTTTAAAATGTGGAACGTGGAAAGCCAAGTGTACTGCTCGTTTATTATGTTTATAAAATGTTCTGAGGGTTAACAATTTGTTTTATACGTTTTTACCACATGTTTGGAACAATAGTTATTCTTCATTACCATTTTGATTTTGATCCTAGGGTTCATTTATTTATAAAATGACTCTCGTATCTAACATAGTTGTCGAGCCAGTTTACGAGGAACCAGCCCAAGAAGTAGCCACTGCCCGGCCTCTGTCCTATTTTTACAACCTGCCTCCCGGGCGTCTCATTAGCGAACTCTTCAACAACTCCCGAGCTGGATTATACATTCCTATATGGAGCATGCGCACACGCTTTGTATATCTGACTGCCTCTCTTTCCGTTTCAAGATATATAGGATCCCTCTTGCTTGTGCCTCTTTACCTTGGAAAGTTTGGAAATGTTTATTGCACTCATACACTTCAAAGTATTCCACAGAGAGTCAATAAAAACAATTTAATCTATGTCAAGGTTATATATTTATTTAAATAAATTAACGCTGCAGCTAAATTTCTGTAAAGAAGTAAAAAAGAAATTGGAGCAAGGGGGAAAATGCCAGTTGTACGGGCGTACAAAACTAAGTTGACCTTCCTTACATTTGAAAGACAAGGTGCTTTTATACAGGGACCTGAAGGTTATTTCTCAAAATATTCTTGTAGCCATCGGGACAAACTTGTTTCTTTTGATAAGTTTATCATCACAAACTGTGCAAACGTTTCAAAGGAGAATTGATTGACTCTGCAGAACCTAAAGGAAAAGGTAGCGCGAACATGGGCAGAATGACGTATGGACACCTCTTTTCCTTGTTGACCCTAAATCAATAGATCCCTTCCTTGAAATAAGAGGAACCTATGAACCACGTTTCAAGTTGCAAGTCTATATAGACCCTTCAATGGCTCTATATGAGCCTTTTTTATCAAGATTTGCCGCACATGGATAGATGGACGGATAATAGTACAATCTCAATCAGGCCCAGTCATGTCGAACGAAAAAAATGGCAATAAAATACACTTGATACAGCTAGTGAATTACAACACATTTTCTAACATTAATTTAATTTTGTGAAGTTTTTCAGAATCGAGGATTCCATCGTTAGACAACTTCACAAATGAATAAATATTTCCTGACGATGGAATCCTCGCACTGAAAGGCCTCGCAAAATTAAATTAATATTGGAAAATGTGTTCTAACTCACTAGTGGTATCAAATGAAAACATTTCCAATGCTCCAAGAATCTTCATTCGATAAACTACGCTGTTCATTTCAGTTGAGTATATGAAAATTTATCATTCAACCTTTTATGAAAATGTCAAGTGTTTTATGAATCCAATGACTTACAGGATGCACCTCATCCTAAGACAAGTATTGTATGTAATTGTATACGCACTGTCGCAACACAACTATAATATGCATATAATTAAGATCAAATTAATATATCGCTAATAATGAATGAAGTATATTCACTTGAGAATTCGCCTAACGATGGAATCGTCATTCTGAAAGGCATCACCAAATTAAATTAATATTGGAAAATGTTTTGTAATTCACTATTCAAATGAAAATATTTCTAATGCTCCAAGAATCTTTATACAATAAACTACACTGTAAACTTTTGTAGAGTACACGAAAATTGATAATTCAACCTTTTATGAAAATGTGAAGTATTTCAGGAATCCAAGGAGCCCCAGGAAGTACCTCATCGTAAGGCAAGTATTGTATCTAATTGCATATGCAACAAAACACTAATGTGCATATAATTAAGATCAAATGAATGTACCGCGTTATTGAGTTTTATATATTCGTTATGTTTGAGATCTGAACAAATATTTAAATAAAGGTCAAATTTTATATAATTGAAGTCTTGATTAAATTATAGGGAATTGAAAACATTTAAATTTTTCCCATTTAATTTAATCTTTTTTTAATTATGATTGAATTAATTAATTAAAAGTCAGACTATCAATACTACAGAGTAATAGAAACAGCCGATTAAAATTTTCATATAGAATATTTATTGGATTTATCTGACAGTAAGATTTCGTTTGATATGGCATGGGGGTTTCTTTTTTATCTGTTACGCCTATTGTATGTGGACTTCATTAATTTTACTTTAAAGTTTTGACAGGTTTTTGACAAAAAAGTAAACTAGTAGCTATTTTGGTTATTGAAAATTAGTCATGCCCTTTCCTGTGCCACTGTTGCTGACTGTGCATGATCCGAAAGGAACTTATTTGTACCACTTCTTGCAATGCCGCGTTGTTGATGTAATTCATGATGGCACATGGTCGAAATCATCGTTTTAATGTCATAATGTGCAATATTTTATATGTTGGTAAATTGTGAACACTATACACACAAAGTCCTCCTAACTAACCACGGTAAAAAGGTTTATTTGTATATATTTTCAAATGTTTACATAAACCTTTCTGAAATGTGTGTATAACTTTTTATACGATTCCACATGCTTATTTTGTATTCAGTCTATCTAAAAAAATCATTCGATTGTTTCTTGACATGTTCAGTTAGTAATACAGAATCATGTATTTTATAATAACGTAAACATCTAATCTTTATTGTGAGATTTTGTAATTCTTTTAAAGTGAAATTGTGACAATATGGTACTGTCCGAAACGTTAATAATGTATTTTTGTAGACTAACTCTAGGGTAAAATCCGAGATTAATAATTATTTTACCAAAAACATTTTTTTGACCTTATTATGTAGTAGCTTAGTGTTACGAAAAACACCGATCTCTATTTTTATAAACTTGTTTATTAATTACAGTTCATACATCGTATCTTTACCACAAATATATTTTTATGAGCGTGGAAGTCAAGAAATAAAAATTTAGGAAATATATCACGATTTGTTAAAGTAATTATAATATTTGGGAGTTTTGAATGGCCAAGGGGTTTAAGACGTTTGACTTTGCATATGAATTAGAGATAGCACAGGTAAAAAATCGCGTCTGTGCAGACCTTTGCACTTTTTATCTGTATCGTCGACCTTATACTTTATCGACTCTCCCCTCTAGCCTGTTTGATAAGATTCTCTCACAGATAAGTGGCGCATGAGTACTGGCAGAATAAGGCCTAAAGGAAATGGCCTCTCCTTTATCAAGAAAAATCAAACAGTGTATAAGAAACAATATGACTATTATGAATGTATAATTTTTATATCACATATTACAGACACAATTAATCCTTTTTAAATTATTGTGAGTATTTACTCTTCTAGAGCAGGATTATGCTGAATTATCAATGATACATTTTATAACTACATAATATTCTATAGTAAGTTTGATAAAAATCAAATTTTTATTTCAAAGTTTAAAATTGCAGAAGTGAAGAGTAAAATTACCAACATAATCCAGTATTGAGGTCCTGTTATCAGTAGTATGTTAATGAATGTCTACGCAAAGTTTCTTTCTTGCTGTAAAAATAACTTAGACTGAGAAGAAACTTTGATAAAGTTTCTCAGGAGTTGTGGAGCGACATAATGTAGCGTCCATTAGCATAACTTGAGCTACTTTGATAAGGGATGTACATTACACAAGTGTACATTACTTTCCTTTCTTACATAAATGTATTGAGTACGTTATCTGCTTTACTCAGTATAATGTTTTGAATAATAATTTTATATTCACATTGTGTTTTTCGGCACATAACTTAATAGTAATTTCCTGTAATATTTTCTGTTGCAATGCTAGTACGAGGAATTCCACAGTGATTGACGAAACAAAAAAATCATCTTTTGAACAACTGTAAAAAAGTTCAGAGATTTGATATAGTTTTTGTTAGTCGTACGACAATTAACGGAGAAAATGTAATTTTACTGTTGAAACGTTACAGACAATAGACTTTATTAAAGTATTATCGTCAATAGTAGGTAAGGACTCAAGTTAAACAGGCTCTGAATTTTCATTGTAATATACTGTAGGGGCCTGTTGCTGAGCAATTTGTTGAGGCATGAGTCCTTTCTTTTCTTGATCCGTAGTTCAGCAAGTAGTTGGTCGTGTAGTTTCCTGCCAATGTATGATGATTTTTTTCTCATCAAAAGTGCAAGCAGGTTGAACATAGTTCTGATTCTAAGTTTGTATTGATGAATGACATTTTACCTTGAAAAGTCCTCATTTATTACATGCATTAATACTTTGGTCACATATTAAAGTTTTAAAGGACTCCCTGCAGATATTTAGTCTTGGCAGCCCTGGCAGAGTTTAGACTACCCTTTTCTGACATCTAAGTATTCTTTGAATGTGTAGGTTAGTTACAGGGGTTCCACCCCAGATCATTATCCCATATGTGATGTGCGATTCGAACATTGCATGGTAGGCAGTAATAGTTGTGAGGCCATTTATAGGTTCTTTAATTCGTCTTATTGCAAAGACACTGCTGCTGTTTCACTCAAAGATCTATCTATCTATGTGAGGTATCCAAGTTAGGTTCTTGTCTAAAGTGACCCTCTAAACTTACCTTCATTACAAATTTTAATGTTTGATAGTAGGTATGGAATGTGATTAAAATATCTTCTAAAGCTATTTGAGAGTTTTTGATTATATTAACTGTTATGTCATCATTGTGGCAATACTTACAAACTATGTTGAAACTTACAAAGGATTTCACATCACAAAACTCACTTGTAGGTTCTTAAGGTGCTAAGGTTGTAACGTCTTCATACGATAAAGTTGGACAATCTACACCTATTTGTTTAGTTAGGCCATTTTTAAAAAGGTGAAAGATATAGAGCTACCCATGAAGGATCCTTGAGGTACTCCTCGAGTCACAGGTTTAAGATGCCCAGGTTTAAGTGACACATGTTTTTGCTGTACCCAGTTAAACCAGATAAAAGTGAACCCTCCTGGGTTAGTATTGAACACTTAGCAGACTGTTTAAGTCAATAATTTAGTTCTCTGTATGCTAAAATGTATTAATGGTGTATTGTTGTTAATCCTTAAAATGTTTTTGATGTCTAGTTGTTCAGAATATGGTGTCAATGACAGGTTAACAGTGATGTATGGCGATGCAGTCGAGTCAGTGGGCCTGTGCATTGCTAGGTGTCTAGCTGCAGTGTCAGTAACTGCTGATCAGCATGCTTGTGTTACTCACTTACACTGAGCACTAGTCTGGCAGCTGGTGTTGAGTTATTGAGGTGTCTAACTGCAGTGTTAGCAACTGCTGATCAGCATGCTTGTGTTACTCACTTACACTGAGCACTAGTCTGGCAGCTGGTGTTGAGTTATTGAGGTGTCTAGCTGCAGTGTCAGTAACCGCTGATCAGCATGCTTGTGTGTTACTCACTTACACAGAGCACTAGTCTGGCAGCTGGTGTTGAGTTATTGAGGTGTCTAGCTGCAGTGTTAGCAACTGCTGATCAGCATGCTTGTATTACTCACTTACACTGAGCACTAGTCTGGCAGCTGGTGTTGAGTTATTGAGGTGTCTAGCTGCAGTGCCATCAACTGCTGATCAGCATGCTTGTATTACTCACTTACACTGAGCACTAGTCTGGCAGCTAGTGTTGAGTTATTGAGGTGTCTAGCTGCAGTGTTAGCAACTTCTGATCAGCATGCTTGTGTTACTCACTTACATTGAGCACTAGTCTGGCAGCTGGTGTTGAGTTGTTGCTAGGTGTCTAGCTGCAGTGTCAGAAAACTGCTGATTAGCATGCTTGTGTTACTCACTTACACTGAGCACTAGTCTGGAAGCTGGTGTTGAGTTGTTGAGGTGTATAGCTGCAGTGCCAGCAACTGCTGATCAGCATGCTTGTGTTATTCACTTACACTGAGCACTAGTCTGGCAGCTGGTGTTGAGTTGGTGCTAGGTGTCTAGCTGCAGTGTCAGCAACTGCTGATCAGCATGCTTGTGTTACTCACTTACATTGAGCACTAGTCTGGCAGCTGGTGTTGAGTTATTGAGCTGTCTAGCTGTAGTGCCAGCAACTACTGATCAGCATGCTTGTATTAGTCACTTACACTGAGCACTAGTCTGGCAGCTGGTGATGAGTTACTGAGGTGTCTAGCTGCAGTGTTAGCAACTGCTGATCAGCATGCTTGTGTTACTCACTTACACTGAGCACTAGTCTGGCAGCTGGTGTTGAGTTATTGAGGTGACTAGCTGCAGTGCCAGCAACTGCTGATCAGCATGCTTGTATTACTCACTTACACTGAGCACTAGTCAGGCAGCTGGTGTTGAGTTATTGAGGGTGTCTAGCTGCAGTGTTAGCAACTGCTGATCAGCATGCTTGTGTTACTCACTTACACTGAGCACTAGTCTGGCAACTGGTGTTGAGTTATTGAGGTGTCTAGCTGCAGTGCCAGCAACTGCTGATCAGCATGCTTGTACTACTCACTTACACTGAGCACTAGTCAGGCAGCTGGTGTTGAGTTTATTGAGGTGTCTAGCTGCAGTGTTAGCAACTGCTGATCAGCATGCTTGTGTTACTACTCACTTACAATGAGCACTACTCTGGCAGCTGGTGTTGAGTTGTTGAGATTTCTAGCTGCAGTGTCAGAAACTGCTGATTAGCATGCTTGTGTTACTCACTTACACTGATCACTAGTCCTGGCAGCTGGTGTTGAGTTGTTGCTAGGTGTCTAGCTGCAGTGTCAGCAACTGCTGATAAGCATGCTTGTGTTATTCACTTACACTGAGCACTAGTCTGGCAGCTGGTGTTGAGTTGTTGCTAAGTGTCTAGCTGCAGTGTCAGCAACTGCTGATCAGCATGCTTGTGTTACTCACTTGCACTGAGCACTACTCTGGCAGCTGGTGTTGAGTTGTTGAGCACTTTTGCATCTTAAATCTTGCATCATTACAAGCTATAAGTTGGCAGATGCAAAGTGACGTCACCAAAGAGATTGACTATCCTTTCAGAGTATTATGTTGGTTACTCAAAACATTATTTATTGATTCCTTTGTTATCTTTTCTTTACTAATGTGAAAGGTATATCGCAGTGTGTTATTCTTGTAAATAACATAAGAAATTAGGTATACAGAGTGTTCCAAATTTTATAAACACTGAATGACTCTTAGAAACTATAAGGTATACAATAAACGTCGAATGGACAAAGTTGTGCATAGCCTCAAGACCAAGAAATTAAATTAATTATTGGTTCCGTCGTTCACTCGGTGTGCACAAAAAACGTCTTTGATCAAAACTGACAAACTGTAACAGCTCTCTTAGTATTACCTGTGTTTTCAAAGCCTTCATTCGACCCAACATTATAATAATGAGATACCTTCTATTTGTTTTGGAATCAAAATATTTTAAAATTACTATAAAATACGAACATTCTTTAATATTTCTGGATTTCTGGGTTTCTATATCAACTAATGAATTAAAATGTGATTTATTTAATAATTTATGTCTTTTGAAAATATCGTCAAACATTCTATACTTTGCAAACGTATTAATATTATCCAATACAAAATATAAATTCACAACAGACTACACCTTACAACAAATAACAAATATAGATAAGAAATTACGTGATTACTAAACGACTTTTAATTGAAATTATGTATGCGACACGTAAGAGATGGTTACACATACATTAGGACAGCACAGAACACATGTGACATGTCCAGTGTTACCAGTATTGTTCTGACTGCTTTGTTCTATTGTCTAACAAAGGATATATTGTCCACACGCTGCCATAAAGGAAGCTGGTTTATTAAATAACAGCGGCAAAATTAAGTGAGCTGAAGGATAATTAATATTGTTTTTAAGTATGCTTTGTTGCTCATTTCACAGGATGTACTGTTAATTTAATTTATTAAAAATATATCACTGTAACAAAATCATCACATACAATATTTAAGCGCACTCCATAACAGCTAGTTTGGAATGTATTTTTAATTCTATGCATTTAATAAACGATATTCCATTTATATTTCACGATTCTTATTCTTGTCCTTATGGTCATAAATTAAACAACATTCAGTAAAGACCGCTAGGCATTTTTACGTCTGATATCCACCCTCCCTTCTTAGAAAACGGGAAGTCTTTGTTTCCGAAACCTGTATCACAGTGCCAATTTGAAATTACTTTGAAAATAATGTACGATCTTACTGATTTATTCTGTTTGTTGACATTTCGCTTCAGCAACATCTGATAGCTATGTCTCTGATAGTTTACAATAAATATATGTTAATTAAGATAACAAAACAAATGCTAACAACTTTCGTGACACATGATATTCTAATTCTTTATAAATCTGGGAATCATAGTAATAAAGCTTATATTCAATTTCTTGGTTAGATAGGGAACCTAAAGCGAGTTTTAAACCCCACGATTCGAATTTTTACGTTAACTAGAGGCCAGTTGCAAATTCGCACGTTACGCTCCAACCTAATAACTGTCTTAAACATTTATGTTGATGTCGATCTGTCTAGCCCTGAGACATTAGGGGTTAAACTGCACAAAAAACAACAAAACGGAACCTTTCTGGGTTGTCTCACTAAATTTTCTGAGAATTTTCTGACAATTCCTTAAATTTGTTAAAAAATTCCAACTTTCCTCTAAATGCATTTGTTGTAGATACTTTTACGTTTCAACTTAATATTTTAATTAATACTTGAGTATAGGTTTTGTCTGAACAAGAATAAAATGGTTTGGCTTTCCTACGATCTTTGGTTACCGCGATATAATTGGTACACAGCACTGGCTTTTTTTAAGTTTTTTCCAAGGTGGTGGACTTAGTGAAATTTCAGAAAATGGACAGGAAAATATTGTGAACACATCCCAAAAGGTTTAATTTTTTTATTACTTTTATCCAGGTTAAGTCGTATTTTTGTGTAACTACACTGGGCTACATCCCAAACATCTAAAATCTGTGATAGTCATAGCAAAGTCAATGCTTGGCACCCTGACCGTTCCCTCTGCACCAGGCTCGTAATCTTGTGGGTTCAAATATGAATATTATCAATAACCATTCGCATCACTGTACGGAAACATTTAAGTTTTTAATACATATTGAAGTATGGTATGGCCTCTACCCAGGAGGGTTCACTTCTAGTGTGAACTTCACTTCTAGTCAGTTGTTTGGTTCATATCTTCCAGTTGAACGTACACTGGGTAAAGCAAAAACCAAAGCGTCACTTAAATCCGGGCAACCTTAGGGATGTCCAGGAGAGGCACATCACTAACCGCAAATGTCGAGATATTGGGGTGCAAGGGTAATTCGATAGGTCTAGTCTACTGCAAGTTTCTTGCTAGTCTAGACATAAGGGCGTGCTACCCTCTGTCTGCTTTGACCGAAGAGGCTAGTTTAGAGTCGGCTTCTTTTTCTTCCGAGGGGACATGGCTGAGATTAATGCCCTACATTCTTCCTCAAGGATCTCGACAGGAGATGGCCCAACCTTACCCAGAATATCCTTTCTAAGCTTCCCTCTAATGTCCCTTTAGGACTAGGTGCAATTTACAAGCATCTTGTCTTAAGAGAACAAAAACGACTGTATGGTTTGGTATTCAATAGTCAAGAAGAGGGTTGAGTTTGAACCAGTGATAGCGAAGTGTCCCATGAGTTCTCATGAATCCTTATAAAAACATCTTTTTTGACCGTATCTGTATGACACATGCAGGACCCTAATTAAATTTTTAATTCTTAATAATAAATGTGAAAAAGTCTTCGTTATATAATGGATTTTTTGCGGATTTTAGTGTTAGGCTACGAAAATGTAAATCACGTTTTTTAACGAATATATCCTGAAAGAAAGTGTGTACAAAGTTCCATGAGAATTTGTTCTGTAGTTTCAAAATTTCGTGGTGAATTTCGTGGTGAGTCAGTCAGTGGTGTTTGGCTTTTATGTATAGTAACTCTACGTAAAGCTGAAATTCACAAGAAGAAACTCTCAATAACAATTTTCAAGGAAGGTATTTAGGTACTTAAATCACATCGCCTACTGCAGTTTTACCATTGACTGTATATAGAGCGAAATTAGGACTTACTTGCTTCACCGACTGTACTACCACTGTGTTCCTAGAAAAACATTTGTAAGTATCTCACAGTAATGTTAATATTTTGGTTTTTCATGTTATTCATAATTTTTGTGTTTATTGGGAACATAATGGATATACCTTTAACTACCTATACCTTTAAATATACTTTTACACAGCCTCAACATTCTAAATCTAGTACAAAAGAAATGGCATGTTCTAGTTTAGTTGTATGATTATATTTATACATGAGTTATACTAGTGTTTAAAACTCTCAGATAATCTAAGAATTTATTATTCCGGCCGAGGAAAACAAAATATGAAATAGAAACATAGATCAGAAATATTGGTCTATCTGTCTGTACGTGGCTTTCTAAAATTTTAAAACTAGTAAAAGTTAAAATTATATTTTTGCACAGCTTTTGATTTTACAGGCTAAACTCAAGTGAAGATTTAAATAATATTAAATTATCATTACGTTTCAAGATGGTGGACTTTTGATGTTTTACGCTTAATATAATGTCTACAGTAAGACTATGAACATTTTAAAACAATAAATAACGTTGTTTAATTTATTTACAGACAATTCAACAACTAGATATTCATTTATCAGCCAAGTAATAATGTCAATGTTTTAACGTTATAATGAATGGTGTAATTTTCATGCTCTTCATGCTTTCAGGATCATTAACCATGCATGCAATAGTTATAACATTACATCTACATTATTTTATATCCTATTTATTTCTATTGGTTTCTAAAATAAAAAAAATTCTGAATCATGCTTATATTATTTGTATTGTTTGTTTTATGTACAATATGGTAATGCGTAAATGTATTTTTGATTAATTATAATATATTGTAACATGTAATATGTTTCTAGATTTAGTAATGAATTGTATTATAAAGTTCATTCCATATTCTGTAAAGTGTAAGTGTGTGTAGCTCTCATTTTGAACACTTAACTTTCAAGAGGGAACTTGCGTTACACGTAAATTAAAAATGAGATAATCTTCCCTTCTCCTACTAATTAGCACAAAAGTGATTAATCATAAGGGCGTGCCTAGTAAGGGGATATGCGGGGTAAATCCTCTTTCCCTCTTACTTTATTCTCAGATATATACAGCTAAAATATTTCAAAATTAGAATAATAGGTTGGCTTGAAACTAACCATTTTATACCTAATAATGTACGTACACTCTTAATTTGTTGACAAAAATGTGTTGATCCCCCCTTATATTAATCCTCGATACGCCCATGATTAATTAATAGTTTCTAAATAGTTGCAGTTATTGTATAGAAACACCATAAAGAGTGCAGATTGATTGTTTACAAGAAAAATTTAAGACCTTTTTACTTTACATTATTATGTTTATAAAAATTATGGTACAAATTTTAATCAAATTAGAAATCTGTTTCAATGCAGGGGAATAATTTTACTCTTTTAAGGTTTCCTTTATTATATTTTAAATATAGAATTATTTCTACGGTGCATACCTATAATAAACAAATTGTTATTTAACTTTAAATTAACACAGCCGAAATTAATTTAGTTAGATTACCATGGTCTGTGTAAATACTGGGCGTATAACTGATAGTTATGGCCGAACGGTATACGATGCCGGACTTTTGATATGAGTTCAAGATGATGCAGGTTCAAATCCTGTCTGATATACTTTTTACTGCATCTCGCATAGACCAGTAGCCCATGAGGACGGGCAGAATAAAGCTTAAAAGAGGACGAACCTCTCATTAAAAAAGAAAATCAATACGGCAAGAAAAAGTGTCTAAACGGCTACACTAGGGTTCTATAGGTTAATAAATTAATATATTAGCTAGTTTAGAACACAGAAATATAAGAAATTAGTTTTTTATTTATTTCAGTATTATAAAATTTAATTAATTGGCACGTTCTTTACATCTCCTGTATTGTATCTTCAATGCAAATGGATGCCGGACAGTTTTGAGAAATGTAGGTCTTCTATTCTTAAGTGTGCTAAACGTACATATATTTATAATGATTGACCTTTTTAATTATTTTTTCAAAACATGATTAGGTACCAATCAACTTGTACGTTACAACTCGTAACAACTTTACTGTAATGATCCAATCTGGAAATGGGATAGATAAATTTTAGATAACAACCTGACCTAGCTGCTGGACACTAGGTAACATGTGAAACCAAAGTAAGGATCACGATTTATTTCTTTGTTTAGCCACTCCTATAAGCAATGCATTGTAATTGTATTGGTCGTGCTTTTGTGGTAGTATGGAGGAGGTATGGGGTCAGTCAGTCCACATATGTACTTCTTATATTTCCCTGCAACTAGTGTTTCCACAAGGCTCTTATCTAATTAATTTGAACAATTAGAAAGAGTTGGAGCTGTACGACACCACCAAAAGGTTTTGTGGCATCTCCCTAAGGGCATATAGGACCGTCTCCCAGAGGAGTTATCAGGCCGTTACCCTAAGTTGGTAGTGTACTGTCTCCTTAAGAGCCTACGTGTCGTTTCCCATCATGTCTACGTTTACGTATACATCCTATGATACGTAAACTTTTACATGTTTTACACGAATAAGCATAAAATTATTTAACTATCCCCAGCAATTTTAACAAAGTCGTTCAATTGGAAATTATGATTATAACTATTTGCTTTGTCTGTATCCAAACAAACTGTTTAATTTCATAAACTATTATTCAAGCCGTCACATTAAGCTATAACAACTGCGGGAAATAAGTGTTGCTTGATTTTAAGCCATTTGAGCTTCCATTATATTAAAAAGAGGGGATTTTTGTGTAAAAATGCATCATATTAGTTTTAAAATTGTTTATAATCAAGCAATGACTAGCTATAATTAAGAGGAATAAATAATTGCAATAGATTGGTTACTAAACGAAAAACAATTAATTGTATTTTACTAATTGCAGAGTCAATGTAATATTATATAACCCTTAATTACCATTTTCAATTGATGAACGAACAGTATTTAAAGTTAAAATGGGTCTCGTGTTGAAAATAAAAATAGTATAAAGCTTAATACCATGTATAAATCCGTCTCACAAATTGCTAGGATTACCTTAGAGTATTGAAAGCACATTACCATAAACTGCGAGTAAATAATTCATTGGGTTACAACTGGTCCAGGCGGAGTTGGCCGCAATGCATTATTACATCTAGTTGTAGAAGCAATTCGGGTTAGTACATTGGTGTCTGGTGCCAGCCCTCTGGGTTCATCTGTCATAACTCTGTACCAGACTTGTCTCCAGCTCCAGTCCTGCTGGAAATATTGGAAATGCTATCAGGCTTTACTCACCATTGAGTTACAACTGGTCGGTCGCGATGCAGTATTACATTTAGTTGAAGAAGCAATTCGGGTTAGTACATTGGTGTCTGTGTCAGCCCTCTGGGTTCATCTGTCATAACTCTGTACCAGACTTGTCTCCAGCTCCAGTCCTGTTGGAAATATTGCAAATGGATCAGACTTTACTCACCATTGAGTTACAACTGGTCAGCCTCGAGGCATTATTACATCTAGTTGTAGAAGCAATTCGGGTTAGTACAATAGTGTCGGTGCCAGCCCTCTGGGTTCATCTGTCATAACTCAGTACCAGACTTGTCTCCAGCTCCAGTCCTGCTGGAAATATTGGAAATGCTATCAGACTTTACTCACCATTGAGTTACAACTGGTCGGTCGCGATGCATTATTACATCTAGTTGTAGAAGCAATTCGGGTTAGTACAATAGTGTCGGTGCCAGCCCTCTGGGTTCATCTGTCATAACTCAGTACCAGACTTGTCTCCAGCTCCAGTCCTGCTGGAAATATTGGAAATGCTATCAGACTTTACTCACCATTGAGTTACAATTGGTCGGTCGCGATGCATTATTACATCTAGTTGTAGAAGCAATTCGGGTTAGTACAATAGTGTCGGTGCCAGCCCTCTGGGTTCATCTGTCATAACTCAGTACCAGACTTGTCTCCAGCTCCAGTCCTGCTGGAAATATTGGAAATGCTATCAGACTTTACTCACCATTGAGTTACAATTGGTCGGTCGCGATGCATTATTACATCTAGTTGTAGAAGCAATTCGGGTTAGTACAATAGTGTCGGTGCCAGCCCTCTGGGTTCATCTGTCATAACTCGGTACCAGACTTGTCTCCAGCTCTAGTCCTGTTGGAAATATTGCAAATGGATCAGACTTTACTCACCATTGAGTTACAACTGGTCGGTCGCGATGCATTATTACATCTAGTTGTAGAAGCAATTCGGGTTAGTACAATAGTGTCGGTGCCAGCCCTCTGGGTTCATCTGTCATAACTCGGTACCAGACTTGTCTCCAGCTCTAGTCCTGTTGGAAATATTGCAAATGGATCAGACTTTACTCACCATTGAGTTACAACTGGTCGGTCGCGATGCATTATTACATCTAGTTGTAGAAGCAATTCGGGTTTAGTACAATAGTGTCGGTGCCAGCCCTCTGGGTTCATCTGTCATAACTCAGTACCAGACTTGTCTCCAGCTCCAGTCCTGTTGGAAATATTGCAAATGGATATCAGACTTTACTCACCATTGAGTTACAACTGGTCGGTCGCGATGCATTATTACATCTAGTTGTAGTAGCAATTCGGTTAGTACAATAGTGTCGGTGCCAGCCCTCTGGGTTCATCTGTCATAACTCGGTACCAGACTTGTCTCCAGCTCCGGTCCGCCTGGAAATATTGGAAACGTTGTCCGATTTTACTCACCATTGAGTTACAACTGGTCAGCCGCGAGGCAAAGGTACTTATGACCTATTCCAAGTAATTTTCTCTGATACGTTTCATTTAATTGAAATGTATTATTACTATTATTTTATTAGTCTGTACATATAGCTTATTGATCCTTAAATTATTTAATATCAGGCTATATTAAGCTTAGAATAACTGCTATTTAATAATATTTGCTTAAATTATAAACATTGGACTTGCTACCATATTATTATAAGAAAGGATGTTTTTGTAAAAATGCATCATATCAGATTTAAATATGTTTAAAGAAATTACAGTTTTAATTAACATGAATAAATAAATGCAATACATTGAGTTTGGAACGAAAAATTAATTAATTGTCTCCAACTAATTACAGAGTCAATGTTATTTAAGGGGTAATCAGCTATAACCCTTAATTACCGTTTTGTTTTGCCGAATTCGTTTAAAACACAAACACAACAACACAAAAACGTTCAATGTTTCTATATGTCATGTTTAGTTCGCTATGTGTTCTCAGAGTTTAAATGTGTCTTCTATTTAAAAATAAAACTAAATATAAAACTCAATAAATTATTTAAATCCGTCCAGAAGGAGCTGGGATTACTTTAGACTATTGATAGAACATTACCATAAACTGGGAATAAATAATTCATTGAGATAACTGGTCGAGGCAGAGTTGGCCGCGATGCATCATTACATATAGCTATAGAAGTTTGCTTCCTATGTGTTTGTGTACATTTCATTCAACTGATGCTATATGAAGGGAGCTATTTATATACTATCAACTTTTGAACTGAGTATAGTCTGAAAGAATGTGTTAAACTGTTTTCGTGTAAACTTTTAGATCATTAATTGAAATATAAAAACATCAAAAATAAGAGATTGGTATAAACCAAATACTGTAGTATAAAAATTTGTTTGAATGCATCCAAGAAATGTTTTACAACAATGATTGCATATTTTATTGATCCAGAGGACACATCATAAGGACTGAGAGTATAACAGAGTGTTCTATTTTGGCAAGCGACCCGAGCACTCTGCAGAGTCTGGGCTGCGACAACATGGCTCGCTGTCTGATAAAGGACTTTTTTCATTTGTAACCCAAACAATTTGATTACCGTCTTGTATTTTATCAACCCAGCTACAGGAATGATTCAGTAGATAAATTACTGATCAGCATGTTAATTTCTTTGCAGTTGTCAGAGGATGAGTAGTTTATATCTGGACTCTAAATAAAATATTTATAACTATCGTCTACGTAAAATTAAGATCTTGAGATGTTTCTCTGTGGAGTGCTATCTGCAGTCCAACTGATATTATAAAACCGACTTGCGGGACTAGTTTTGAACGAATTGCTCTGTCATATAAACTAAATACGGTTTACAAACGTTAGATCAAAATAGAGAAAACTAAAAAATTACGTCCACTCCTAAAACCAATGGATCATAATTTTTTCTCCGATGGGTTTAATTTAAGAGAACGACCGGGTTTAGACTTAGACAACCAAGTGGGCAAAGAATTTAAATTGAATGATCAGCGACGATGAAGGAACAGGCGAATCATGAGGTAAATCATTTTATGGAGTACAGAGAAGAGATTGTAAAGAATGATTAGGTATAGCTTGTATACGTGTCCAAAATATATACGTATTTATATAAAATATATATATATATAATATACGTGTAACAAATTATTAATATTATTCTCTTTCCGGAAATATTTAACAAGCATGGTTCTTTAACCTTGGTATTCGCCAGTACCTAGTTTAACTTAAACTTGATGAACTAAATGTCCATGTTATCAAAATTGATTCTAAAAATAGTATTTAATATTTTTTACTTACATAAATAGATAATGAATTTACAATAAATGTATATCATAAGGCAAAGCTCCAAACTATCATTATATAGTTTCAAATACATATATATGTAATGATATATATATTATATATATATATATATCATTCTTAATGGTACAGTTTCTTAAATCTTAAAGATATACAGATATGCAGTCTCGTATTGTAAAATCAACATTTTAACATTACTTTGTATCTATGTACTGTCCACACTCACTGATAACTTAATCAATTATTCAACAAAAAGCTAGAGTACAGTTCTGAGTCAGCTTTTCGTTATCCAAGTGCAGTCAGGAAAGAAATCAATATGGATTAATTTAGTGAACGATAAAACCTTGATTATTTCTAAATACCAAACGAACTACTCTTACATACTCTAAGAAACTAAATTAACTATACATACCAGAAAATTTAAAAATCAATATAGTATTCTTAAAACTATCATTAGAAACACATTCTGCAACATAATCTTGCCAGTGTTATTTAATAAACCACATCCTTTGTGACAGCTTACGGACAATACATCCTTTGTTAGACAATAGAACAAAGGATAGCCAGAACAATACTGGTAACACTGGACATGTCACATGTGTTCTATGTTGTACTATTGTATGTATATAACCTCCTCGGATAATTCATTTCACAATGGTATAATTTTGTATGCAAATAGTTGTTGTAGCATTTGCATCTGGTTATATAATAAATTACAAGTTCATAAACATTGATTGCAGTTAATGGACTAAACTCTGTGTCTTGCATCGTTTCTTATTCTATATCCAGATGGCATAAAATGAAAGGATTTTACTTTTAATCAAGCCGTGGATTGATGGAATAAACTATCCCTACTTACTTCAAAGTGAGACTAAATTTATTTAAATCAGCACCAAAAATTTAATCGAAATGATTATTTTTCCTGGACGATTTGAAATCAATACAGAGTATGGGCTCTTATTGCCTGAGCGTCAGCGAAGCCTATCACTCGAGAGCCAGAACATTTTCATTTGTCTGTCTTTCTCTTTTCCCACACGAGTCTTGAAAACCATAATTTTCATCCAGTTAAATAATTGATTACAACGGCAATTAACCATAGGAACTGTTAAGTACTCGTAGCTAAATCGTGAGTCATGAAAAAAATGACACCTATTCAGATGCCACGAAATGAAGAAAATACGATTTTTAATCAAGCCGTGAAATTATTGAAATTTCAACAAAGTAATACTGAATTTATAAAATTAATACCATAAATTGAATTGACGTGATTATTTGTCGATAACGATGTTAAATCAATCAAGAGAGCTTTTGTTATAGCTGGCTTCAAAATGATTAAATTAGAGTTTACATTGAGTTTGGTAATAGCTCAATTACAGTATATATTCGAACAATAAATAAATTAACAATTTAATTTTAAATATTTAAAGCACAATTAATCACAATAATTATTCATCTCCAACAGAGATATGACTACTTGATTATCTGTTTGTAATTTTAAATATTTTTATTCGATTTGAATTTTAACAATTGAAATGCATACAGCCTTCCTATTAAAACCTTTATTATGAAACACTCCCAGATAACTTTAAATGTCCTTATTCAGTCATGGTATAAGAGAAGAGTTAGAAGTGACAGCCACATTCAAATCTCCCTACTTCCAGTTACATGCACAACTTTATCAAACTAACTTCTTGATCGAGTCGGAAACAGTATAAAATAAAATTTCATGAGTACCAAGCCATTATCCGACCTAACAGACCCTCTTCAGAACACAGACTCAACATAAAACCCTGCCCTATAAAATGCACAGTGATCTCTCAATTTAAATATCCTGTAATCATAAAAAATTAGAGGTAAACATTTGGAAATGGGACTTGATGTCAAAATATGACAGGCTTGTTTATACTAAACAAAATATTTAAAATAAAATATTACTATTAAAGCAAAATTGACACAGGAAAACAAAGTAATTAGAACAGAATGTCCTCAGGTAGCCGAGACTTAAAAACATATGACATGGACCAAATTCAAAACAATTTCAGGAATATCGTTAAAAATTCCAATCACTATACAATATTATATTATATTCCTCAAGATCAGAATTAATAAGGGAATGGAAAAATACTGCCGCCCATTTGATTTAAGGAAACGAAGACATCGGTTTTACGGGTAAATCAAGAGAATGGAAGACCTTATTGTAAGTAAACAAATTGTGAAGTTAAAAAAACCAAAACATAACCAAAACGGAAACAGTTAAATAACTGCAATAAAGGGAGATTAAACAGCCACAGGTATCGCATAAACGGACTATTCAAATTGGAACTCATTCAGACAAGAAATGTCAGACTGTGAAAATGGTCAGAGGGGAGTATGAAAAAGATAAGAGGAACTTGATCCGACTGTGAGAAAGAATGTTCATTCCGAGACAATTAAACCAGTTTGGGCTCAAAGAATGGTCAAAATATTAAAAAAAAAAAAAAAAAAAGCATTGATTGTACTTTGCGAGGTCCGATCGAGCCTGGACTTGAAAAAAACTCGTTTGATATTTTGCTGCATAGCAACGATTTCTCATCGAACTATATATACTTCCAAAGTTTCCGTTCACTTTCAGCGGTACTTTCAAATTTAGAAATCAAAATTTGTATGAATCAATGTAGAATGTTATACTTCTTCTTACCCAAGATATAACCTCCTAAAATATCACACAAGAGTTCTAAACCATATGAGAAAATAAGTTAAAAATAGAAACGTTATGCGTGAGCAACTGTATACAGATAAGGATCCAGAGATAATCACAAAACAACAAAGATATTTATCGGCCTATATCACTTATCTGTCTATGTTCAAACAAACTCTAATCTCCGAATTTCTGCTTAAGTTTCTGTCGAGGCATTCACACATGCCTCAGTTGTTCCCTGGACTGCAGAGGGTAAGTTGAGAACATGTTCAACTCCTTGAATATTCCAATAGTTTACGTTATGATGTTACGTTTCTTAAAGTCTCAGATATGTGTGTAATGTTTGACATCAAACAATCGTTTAAACTTTAATAACAACTTTTAAATTTATTCTAATAATTCATAAATAGTAGGAAACATAACTATAGTTCATTATTTATATTACCAACTAGTTAAAATAAATACCTAATTTATACTTTTATAATTATAACTTGTATTAAATTTGTATAATTGTAAATATAACCAAACAAACTTTTAAACTTAAAAAAACGACATTAGAAAACATGAAACAAATATTTTTACTATTCATATATTTATTACATATTTCTAACATTTTCTAATATTAGCTCATAGACTATATTTGACATATCCGGCAAAGAAGTTCAAGTGATCAGATTTTATAACGTCAAATTTCTTCTTAAAATAATATGTAAATTTGTTATTGGCCACACTGTAATCAGCAAAATAAATATGATATTTTAAAGATTTGTTCCCTTCTTATTGTTCCTAGATAATAGTACTAAAAAAGTACAATTGAATGTTTATACTAGATTTATCTATTGGCAGGTAGTTTATTTAAACCGAATAAAGAGTACGAGAAGCGAGATGGATCATCGAACTTCAAGGATCGATACTTTCGATGATGTTCAACATTTCCTGACAAGTTATCCGAATCCATACGAAGCGTTCACCGAAACCTACGACAGAACTGACTACGAAGGGAATGCCGAAATATACTTAAAAGCGAGGTAATTTCCAGCTTTGTCTGTTTTAGCTTATTTAATAAAGTACTTTTTCTATATAGTTATTACTTTTATAAATAAGTTGTAATATTTAATTCTAAAAAGTCTAAGTTTGATAATCGTTTGTTAGGGAATTCTATTGCAAAATCTAATATTAGGAGAGTTTTATATCCCTGTTCAAAAACAATAAAAGAACATGCGTTTTCGAACTAATGGGGAAAAATAATTAACATTAATAGTCATAGGAATTAAAATTAAAATTTATCATCTAACAGAATTTATCAATCTTCTTGATCCACAAAGAAATCCTGTTTCAAAAAGCTGAATTTTTACAATGGTTTACCAAATAACATACAAAAACTTCGTACCGTACTTATTATATTTACACAAAGATGATAAAAGTTATGAGGAAATTCACAATATAATATTGTGTCCCTAATATTGTTCTCGATTAATGCTACTACAAAGTACAATATTGTAACACTAATATTATTCAAGAAGGCCAGTGTTATGGCATATAATATTGCAGCATTAATATTTTTAAAGATAACTACTATTGTAGGACTTAAGTAGGCAGCTCAAACATTAAATATTATTCAAGATAACTAGTATTGTAGTACACACTATAGCAGCACTAATATTATTCAAGATAACTAATGTTGAAGTATATACTATAGCAGCACTAATATAATTCAAGATAACTAATGTTGTAGTATATACTATAGCAGCACTAATGTTAATTCAAGATAACTAATGTTGTAGTATATACTATGGCAGCACTAATGTTATTCAAGATAACTAATGTTGTAGTATATACTAAGGCAGCACTATTGTTATTCAATATAACTAATGTTGTAGTATATACTATGGCAGCACTAATGTTATTCAATATAACTAATGTTGTAGTATATACTATGGCAGCACTAATGTTATTCAATATAACTAATGTTGTAGTATATACTATGGCAGCACTAATATTATTCAAGATAACTAATGTTGTAGTATATACTATGGCAGCACTAATGTTATTCAAGATAACTAATGTTGTAGTATATACTATGGCAGCACTAATGTTATTCAATATAACTAATGTTGTAGTATATACTATGGCAGCACTAATATTATTCAAGATAACTAATGTTGTAGTATATACTATTGCAGTACTAATATTATTCAAGATAACTAATGTTGTAGTATATACTACTGCAGTACTAATGTTATTCAAGATAACTAATGTTGTAGTATATACTATGGCAGCACTAATGTTATTCAAGATAACTAATGTTGTAGTATATACTATTGCAGTACTAATATTATTCAAGATAACTAATGTTGTAGTATATACTATTGCAGTACTAATATTATTCAAGATAACTAATGTTGTAGTGTACACTATTGCAGTACTAATATTATTCAAGATAACTAATGTTGTAGTATATACTATTGCAGTACTAATGTTATTCAATATAACTAATGTTGTAGTATATACTATGGCAGCACTAATGTTATTCAAGATAACTAATGTTGTAGTATATACTATTGCAGTACTAATATTATTCAAGATAACTAATGTTGTAGTATATACTATTGCAGTACTAATATTATTCAAGATAACTAATGTTGTAGTGTACACTATTGCAGTACTAATATTATTCAAGATAACTAATGTTGTAGTATATACTACTGCAGTACTAATGTTATTCAATATAACTAATGTTGTAGTATATACTATGGCAGCACTAATGTTATTCAAGATAACTAATGTTGTAGTATATACTATTGCAGTACTAATATTATTCAAGATAACTAATGTTGTAGTATATACTATTGCAGTACTAATATTATTCAAGATAACTAATGTTGTAGTGTACACTATTGCAGTACTAATATTATTCAAGATAACTAATGTTGTAGTATATACACTTTTGCAGCACTAATATTATTCAAGACAACTAATGCTGTAGTATACACTTTTGCAGCACTAATATTATTCAAGACAACTAATGCTGTAGTATATACAACTTCACCATTAATATTATTCAAGATAACTAATGCTGTAGGAGCTATTCGGTCCCACATTATTTAGCTACCCATTCCGCATCTGCAATAAGCGCTCTGTTGAAATAGTTTTCTTTTATTTGTATCTGTTTGAAAATGACTAGGATAGCTTTTTTTTACGTTTCACTCCTTAAATATTATTTTTTACACACCATTAAATGATTTTTAATTTTAATATAATTAACAACTGTAAAATATCTTTATTTTCAAATCTATTAGAAAACTACCATGACCCCCTACTAATACATAATACAAACAAATTAATTAACCTAACCAGTGACAGATTGGACCACTTTAAAGAGTTTAGTGCTGTGGATTCCAACACCAATTAAGTTAATCCAGTAAACCAAAAAAATCTGCCATTCTAAAAAATCCATTATGCTAACATAAATCATATGAAAATATCATTATATTTTAATCACTTTGTTTAGGTATGAAGATGTAAGCAGGGATGAGATAAATTATTTGTTAAATTATCATAACTACAACCTTATTTATATCTGCGAAAAGCTGGATGGTAGAGGATCAAAAGCGACTCCTTTCGACCCGGACAAAGTCGAATTTCTGCCCTCAGCGACTGAGCGCTTTCATCACGAGGTGAGTGTGTTCGTTGAGTTCTCAGTTTCATCCAAGCCTTGAACCACTGGCGTTAAAGAAGATTATTTATAACCAGTAACATTTTAAGTTATATGCTGATAGAACTAGGCTCTCAGGTTCAACAATGAAAGGTATGAGAGAAGAGGGTTACAGGAATCCAAAAACTTATATGAAGATTATGGATCCAAGACATGCGTTTTGGTATTTTTATTGAAAATTGCATCTTTACAAATCAAGAGATAAATTTTAAAATGAAAATTCTAAACTCTCGAATTCAACAGCAGACAACTAGGATAGCCTTCTGTCCACTTAATGTTCCAATTTCTGAAACACAAATTTTCAGAGCCTATTTCTTCTTCCGCATACGTTTTCCTTAACATAGTATTAAATGAAAACCAAGTATTTTAGTACTTAATTTTATTTCATTTTATTTATTTATTTATCTCATTTACATACGTACAAATATAGTGCCAATAGATTACACGAGAATGTACCCACATGGGAAAAAAACCTGTGTGAGAGCCGAGTTCATCTTCACTCGAGTTTGCAATCACAATATTATTAATATACAGTATATGTTTTAGAATAAAAATTAAAAAGTAAAAAAAAAGTAAAGAATGTCTTATTTACCAGGCGAAGTTAGGGCTAAGAAGCCCTCTCTAACACTTAACCTGGGAGCCAACGGCTTAAAGGTGACTTCCGAACCACCACCAATGGCCGGGCAGGCGGGCCGCTTGCAAGGACAGGATCGCTCAGCGGTCACCTGTCCAAGCAGCAGCCACGCTCGGCGTTGCTTGATCTGGTTATCTTGCGATTAAATTAAAGTAGTATGATTGAAGATAGACTGAAAATAACTAATAGTTATATGCTCTGTTAAGTGTTAGGGTGCAAAATTAACTAAATTCAAGAAGTGCAAAACGTAATCATATTTTGCAAATATGATTTAAGT
The DNA here is from genome assembly GCF_021130785.1 of Homalodisca vitripennis. Taxonomy (NCBI): domain Eukaryota; kingdom Metazoa; phylum Arthropoda; class Insecta; order Hemiptera; family Cicadellidae; genus Homalodisca; species Homalodisca vitripennis. The sequence continues at coordinate 127,738 of NW_025779031.1, read as the reverse complement.
GTGGCAATGATTATTAAAAATTTATGATAATGTAACTACATGACAAAGATGCAAAAAATTATATTATATGAAGTTATATAGCTGTAAGATGTAAGGCAACATACGGGATGAACTTAAAGAGTACTCAAGGAACATATTTTATAAATTATGAAAAAACTAAAGGAAAAGAGAGAGAGAAAACAAAATATTCAGTGGGATAATAGCGGTACCCTATTAACCGCAAATTTCAAAATATTATCTTCTAAGGGCCGAGTGAAAATTTTAATTGCATAAGCACATAATCTGGGTTTTCGTGAAACAGTTAGAGAAATTCTTAAGAAAGACATCGATCTTCAGTCATGCTAGATTTTGTGCAGGTCAAAACGTGGGTGGAAGGGGGTGTAAACTTTTTACAAATAAGAAAAGAAAACTTATTTCTCATGCTACAATTTTGTAGAGTGTAATATTTAAAACCAACCGTCAGACCCACAAATAATGTTTACATCATCGTCAGTTATTAAACGTTAACACTACGCAATTTTAAAGTCAGTGACAAAACTAAGCGAGAACCACTTCCAGTGAATGAAATGTCTCTTATCTGTTTTCAGGTGTGGTACGCAGAACACAGGCTACAGGTAGATGAATTCCTACAATTAGTAACAGACTGGATGAGGTGGCGGGACAGACAGGATCACAATAATAGTCCTGTTCCGATGGTGTTGTGGCGCTTGTTCAACTACTATTTTTTTAACCGTGAGGCTAAAAGAAACCGCCAAAAACAATAGAAGACCACCACCTCTGTTTCCTGTTATGAAATAATTAAGTAATTTTAATGATTGAGGCCTGCACCGTTCAATTGTATTTGCAGGACAAGACCCACTACAATAAAGATAAATGTGACATAGTCTGTATTCATTTATATATATCTTTCTTAACCTCTTCAATAATCCTAATCCTTAAGAGTCCTGAGGTTTACACCAGCAACCATTTTAATTTATAATTGAAATCTGGGGATATGACAAGCCGTCTCCCTAGGGATATGACTAGCCGTCTCCCTGGGGATATGACTAACCGTCTCCCTGGGGATATAACAAGCCTTCTCCCTAGGGATATGACTAGCCGTCTCCCTGAGGATATGACAAGCTGTCTTCCTGGGGATATAACAAGCTGTCTTCCTGGGGATATAACAAGCCGTCTCCCTAAGGATGTAACAAGCCGTCTCCCTGAGGATGTAACAAGCCGTCTCCCTGAGGATATAACAAGCTGTCTTCCTGGGGATATAACAAGCTGTCTTCCTGGGGATATAACAAGCCGTCTCCCTAAGGATGTAACAAGCCGTCTCCCTGAGGATATGACAAGCTGTCTTCCTGGGGATATAACAAGCCGTCTCCCTAAGGATATAACAAGCTGTCTTCCTGGGGATGTAACAAGCCGTCTCCCTGAGGATATAACAAGCTGTCTTCCTGGATATATAACAAGCCGTCTCCCTAAGGATATAACAAGCCGTCTCCCTAAGGATGTAACAAGCCGTCTCCCTAAGGATGTAACAAGCCGTCTCCCTGAGGATATGACAAGCCGGCTCCCTAGGGATATGACTAGCCGTCTCCCTGGGGATGTGACAAGCCATCTCCCTGGGGACATAAGAAGCCGTATCCCTGGGGATTAGCAAGCCGTCTAATCCCACCTCTGTTTCTGTTATGAAATAATTAAGTAATTGTAATGATTGAAACCTGCACCGTTCAATTGTATTTGCAGGACAAGACCCACCACAATAAAGATAAATGTGACATAGTCTGTACTAATTTATATATCTTTCTTAACCTATTCAATAATCCTAATCCTTAAGAGTCCTGAGGTTTTACACCAGTAAACATTTTAATTTATAATTGACATCTGGGGATATGACAAGCCGTCTCCCTAGGGATATAACTAGCCGTCTCCCTGGGGATATGACTAACCGTCTCCCTGGGGATATAACAAGCCTTCTCCCTAGGGATATGACTAGCCGTCTCCCTGAGGATATGACAAGCTGTCTTCCTGGGGATATAACAAGCCGTCTCCCTAAGGATGTAACAAGCCGTCTCCCTAAGGATGTAACAAGCCGTCTCCCTGAGGATATGACAAGCCGTCTCCCTAGGGATATGACAAGCCGTCTCCCTGGGGATATGACAAGCCGTCTCTATGAGGATATGACCAGCCATATCCCTGGGGATATGACAAGCCGTCTCCATGAGGATATGACAAGCCATCTCCCTGGGGACATAAGAAGCCGTATCCCTGGGGATTTGCAAGCCGTCTCCCAGAGAGGTTAACGGGAGCTGTCGCCCTTAGTTGGTAGTGAGATAGCTCCATAAGGGTCTACGTGTCGTCTACTTTTAGAAGGTCTAGATGACCGTCTCCCATAGTTGTTAGATGACCTACAAGAGAATTTAAATTACCACAGTAAAATACCTATCTCAAGTGATTTGACTGAATATTTTTTATTTGATTTATATGAATTTTATTTGATTGAAAACTATTATTATTATTATTTTATTCGTCTATTAATTCAAATTGCCTATTAATTCTTAAACTATTTAATATTAAGCTATATGAAGCTGTTTACAAAACCTGCCATGTAATGGATTTTGTTTGAACTCTAGACATTGGACTACTACTATATTCCTATGATAAAAGATGTTTGTGTAATAATGCAGCATATCAGATTTAAATTTATATAAAAACAAGCAATTATCATCTATAATTAAGATTAATAAATAAATTCAATAGATCGTTAGTTATACGAAAAAGCAATTAATTGTCTCCTACTAAATACAGAGTCAGTGTAAGACTATTAACTATCAGCTATAACCCTTATTAAGTACCTTTTCGAGTTGCCGAACTAACAGTATTCACAGTTTAATTGTGTCTTCTGTTTGAAAATAAAACACAATATAAAACTCAGTAACTTATATAAATCCATCCAGAAATAGTTAGGAGTATATTGATATTGAGTATTACTATAAACTGGGAATAAATAATTCATTGAGATAACTGGTCCAGACAGAGTCGGCCGTGATGCATTATCATATATAGCTATAGAAGCAATTTTGATTAGTATAATTGTGTCGGCGCCCTCTGGGTTCCTCTATCATAAATCAGTACCAGACCAGTACAGTCCAGACCCATTGGAAATATTGGGTATGTTTTCCGTTTTTATTCATTACTTAGTTAGTACTGGTCGGCGCGTTGCATTATGTTATCTATTCATATAAGTAAATTGGATTACTACAGCAGGATCAAATAAACTAGGCTTTGGTCATTTACTGTGAAAACTCTGTTCTCCGCTTCGGGATTTCTCGAGGAGATAACGTGTATGCTGTCAACTTTAGCCATTTTTTGTAGCTATTGTTAAAATTTCCTGTTAAGTTAGCTATTGTTGAGATTAGCCTAAAATACAGTCATGAACTATTTCTTTCTAGAGGTTAGACCATTAGTAGAAAAATAAAAAAAAGTTATTACTTTTTGACCAAATATAATAACAAAGTCATCCAAGGTTTCACAACAATGATTGCATATTTTATTGATCCAGAGGACACATAAGGACTGAGAGTGTAACAGAGTGTTCTATTTTGGCAAGCGACCCCAGCACTTTGCAGAGTCTGGGCTGCGACAACATGGCTCGCTGTCTGATAGAGGACTTTTTTCATTTGTAACCCAAAACAATTTGTGTACCTCTAGTGTTTTATCGATATAGCTATAGGAATGATATATTACTGCTCAGCATTTTACTTGTTTTCCAGTTGTGAGTGGATGTGTAGTTTATACATCTCGACTCCATAATATATTGCATCATAACTTTCATCTAAGTTTTTTATTGGTTTCCAATGCGTTAAAAACTTGATGCTGATAGAAACAAAAATATATTTATAAAATGCTGAGGAATGCTATCTTTAGCCCAACAGATTTTAAACAAAATCCGACCTTTAAAAAATAATAGTGCGCATTCAATTACAAATTGTCGAGTTTCTGGGAGCAGGTGTATTTAAATTTACTGAAGTTGACTCAGTCACTGTGTAGTAAAACGAAACACGGTTTATGTAATATAGAAATTTAAAAAAAGTTGATTTAGTTATTTTTACTAAAAGTATAAAAGTTTCCATAAGTTAGTTCAAAACTGAGAAAACACGATTGTTCTGATGTATCGTTATTTTTAATTTCTTAGCTGTATTCAGCTCATAATACAACCAATATCACCCAGTACAAAGTAATCAATCGTATATTCACCCAAGTACTCAGGACGTTTGGTATACAACGCCTTACAGAATTAGTGTTACATTTCTGTCCACCATTATCACATTGTTTCTGAGGTTCTGTAAGTTCTTGATGATAAACAATGTTCGCCTGCAGATACAAAACTGTTGAGTAGTCACTCAGCCATAAGGTGATCTGTTATGAGCATAATTAGAATTTTCTTCAATCGAGCCCATTTATAATAAAAAACCAAAGTTTTGTATTTTGATGTCTAGTTGTATTTAAGACGAAGGGTCCTGTATTATCTCAGCTGATATTACTAAACACTATTCAATCTGACCAATGAACGATCAGTATGACTTTCTGTCACAGGTTTTCAGCTTGAGAATTATAAATTTCTCTTTCCAATAAAACGAAAAAGATTATTTTCAGAAACGATCAATAAACTCAAAAAAGAAGACAGTAAAACTTTTAGGGAAAGTTGGCATACTATAATAAAGGATACATGTTGATCAGAGATCAGTCAGATTGATCAAACTATATTTATCACTGATTTTTAGATTGATTAGATTAGTGATTATTGAATCTCTATAGTGAAAAAAATATTTCTAGAATATGATTGTGAAATAAACCTTTCGGGGCAATTTGGACCAAAAACAAGTAAGTTAGCTGCACAAAGGGTATTTAATTTCAAGTAAACTTTAGTATTTATTTTGATAATTTTTATTCAGTTGCGAACAAAACTAAACAGTTTACTTGAGGTGGTGCAATTTTTGGGTGTTAGTTTCTAATTGGTGCAATTTGAAGTAGTTTTGTTACCGAACAGGATTATAAATTTACTTAAAATCACAGTAGGGTTTAAATTTATTTGTTAATTACCGGAGCTTGAAAGATTAAGCTAGAAAAAGTGTTAAAGCTTTAGTAAATTTAAAACATTGACATTACTTTGGCTCTATGTACTGTGCAAACTCACTGATAACTTAGTCATAAAATCAACAAAAAACTAGAGTACAGGTTTGAGTCAGCCGTTCGTTATCAAAGTAGCAGTCAAGCTAGGACGGCAATATTGGTTGATCGGTGAAGAATAAAGCCTTGATTTTGCTCTATGTACAAACTAATTAATTAGGCTACTTAACAGAACTGATACAATGGGTATAATGATTTGATTACTTAATACTGTAGTTTTCATTTTAAATTGTTGTCGAGTGGTATCGTTCAGTTTATGTTGATTGACTATAAACGAAATTGCAGTCACATAGGCTACAATAAAACAGTTGGTATCTAAAACTATGATTTTCCATTTCCAGCAATTTAAGAATGAACGTTTTTTAAATGTTTACGATCTTTTTGTAACTCGGAATTTTCACTCTGTTCTCTATTCTTCACTAAATGCCGTGATACGTTTATTGATATGGAGAAGAAGATGAGCGGGTAACTTGGAACGAAAAATGGTTTATTTTAACCAGACAGTTTGTTACAACCAAAATCAGTCAATTATAATGTAGTTAACTGGAATATTGATTACTTAGAAACACACATACTCTAATCACACAAAGCTACTAAATTAACTATACATATAAGAATAACTAAAAATCAACTAGCATACTTGAAACTATTATTAATTATGTAAAACTTAATCTTGCCGATGTCATTTCATAAACCAACTTCCTTTGTGACAGCTTGCGGACAATAGATGTTTTGTTAGACAATAGAACAAAGGACAGGCGAAACAATACTGGTAACACTGGACATGTCACATGTGTTCTGTGTTGTACTATTGTATGTATAACCACCTCATACATGCCGTATATCTACGAGTAACTACTTGGATGGATAATTCATCTCGCAATAGTACCATTTTGTATGCACATGCTTACATATTTTAACATAGTTAGTAATAGATTACAAGTTCATGATCATAGATTACAACAAATTAACTAAGTTATGGGTCTTGCATAAATTCTTATTATATATTCAGATGACAAAAATGAGTTGGAATTATATACGAGCTGTTGACTGATGGAAAGAATGATTCCCTCTAACTATTAGACTTTCACAAAGTGAGACTGATGATTTATCAAGTCAATCAACCAAAATGAATTAAAAAATTATTGTTTTTCTTGAGCAATTAAAAATCAGTAATGATTCTTGGCTTTATTGGTCGAACCTTAGCAAAACCTATCAATTAAGGGCTCAGAAAAAATGTATATGTCTGTCTGTCTACACGATTCCTCAAAATTGAAATCTTGTATTTGGTTAAATCTGGCCTTTACTTGTAAAATTATATATTTTTATTTAATTGTTAAATTTATAAAATTAAGGATCTAGACTGAATAAATGTTTCCCTCCTCGTCTAAATAAGTCTACCCATAGAGATAAGCTTTTTTATGAAAAAAATACAAAATCAAATTTGGACATCTGGGGCTAACTTTACCAACATGGTTCAAGATGTGCAATCAAACTGGCTGTAATAATATTGAACATCGACTGTTGAATAAAAGCTGCAGAAATTGGTCTTTTAATTAAAAATGATTATGCACTATGTATATAATATAAAAAAGTTGCTATAAAATTTTATTCTCTCTTCCCCCTCAATACGCATATTATAAATCTTTACGTATCCTATTTATCATGAGGGCGGTTAGTAGTATTTGTATTGAATTTCGTAACAGAAATAATGCACCATTGATACGAAAAATCACACTTGAAGGGAACATTGCTTATAAATAAATAACTCAATATTAAAGTAAATCCTCTTAAAAATTGTTCGTATTTAATCAACTTAAATACAAATCAACAAGTAACAAATAAAAAGTTTAAAAAAACGAAAGAAGTTGATGTTTGAAACGTTTACAGAATAAACTGCATGGACATTGCACATGTAGACAGAATCAATGTTTACTTTAGTTTCAGATTTCACGAAATAGAAGGGAAGTACTATTTTGCTGAGGCTTCAAGATTGGAAGAGGCGAAGCGTTGGAACCTGCAAGAGCAATAAGTTACAGTCACCCCTTCCCTCCTCCCCTCACAACCCCTCACACCCGCTACTATACTCTCCATTCTCTCGGATATAACGGGCCACATTCATCACAATATCGGCCAACCTGGCTCTGGTGGCTTGACATCTCACTTACACGACCGAGAATAATGGCGCATTTCTGATTCATTCACAACAAGCGCAGAAGATACGAGCACTTATACTTTCTACTTTGTAATAATTTTTTGTCGTATTATAATAGGTAATGTAATTTTAGGTTGTTGGATTTATAGATGTCTTGAGTCAAACCATGCAAAAATACTGAGTCGGCTGAGTTTCGTATGGCATAACTGAATTTTTATGACACCGGAGCTTCGCTCCCCTGATCTTGAAGTTCCAGAGTCCAAATTTTGTCTTTGGCCGTAGTACTTTTAATTATTAGTACCATCGACCTAGTAATGCATCTACACTCCTCCTTATGCTCCTCCTACAAAAAAAGATCATTATTCAAAGTAAATAAATAGAATTCTATTCATATTAGAAAGAGAATTGTGAAAATTCTGCTACACCCTAAAGTATTCAAACAATACAGTTTTGTAAGCAATTGTTAATTGGCTGATCGTTAGCGAAGCCTATCACTTAAGAAGCTGGAAGAATTCTATTTGTATCTGTCTCTCTATACTTTAATTTATACTTTAAAACCCTCCAACTGGCGGTCATTTTTTCCTGTAGTGGCGGCATGTTTTCGAGCCTCGTGCAAGGGTTTTTTAAAACATTTATTAAAAATATAAATTAAAAGTAATATATATAGAAGTATATATTTTTGTGTTCAGAATTGAACATATAATAATATTAGTATTTAAATTTGGCCTTAAAAAAATGTTTACTAAAATTTTTTTCCCCTGAAATTCAAAATTTACATTTTCTTTTTTTTTTAATTTGGGGGGGACCATACCTAGCAAACCAAGTTATAGTAAGAAAACTATAAAAGTGAGATTACCATTTTGTGTCAAATTTAATCTAGTTTCAGAAACACATAAGCATTATACAAATTTATGAAACTATAATAACACTATATAACAAAAAGCAGCGATGCGCATAAATTGTGAAAATAGGGTGTATATGTAAGAGTTTGCTAATAAAAGTTTTACTAATACAGTTTTAGTTCAATACATGTTATATTGCATATTTTATTACTCAGAATGAAGTAAAACTATACAGCAGTAGTAAAATAAATTCCATAAATTTTTTTTGAAGAGTCGAAAAAAGTTTCATTTTGTCATTACTCAAAACTTTTGCGAAAAATTTTCAAACAGCAAAATATAAAATGTGTTTCAAAGCTTGTATTATATCCAAATTTATAAATCTATGGTTTACATATGATGGGGAATTTTATTTAGTTTTAGAAAAACCATAAACTGTGTCTAAATATATTACATATATTTTGATTCTACATCTACATGTATTACTAAAATAACAATATATAGCCTACGCGACTAACAGTGACCCTGGAATGGTCCAAACAGTTATCATACATAACCAAAGAAATTACGGTAAATATATATTTGGTTGTGAAAATTGTTATTTCAGTACTAAAAGAGTGCCTAAAATAACGTTTAGTGAGTGAAAAACAATAACAAACTACGTGAAATGAATTTTAGCCAAGTCATTTTGCCATAGCCTACACAGATTCGATAATTCATAAAACATATTTCAGTAAAAAGAAATGTATTTATTCTAAAATATATTTATTTGCACTACTGCAATATCTAACAACTCACCACACACTAAACACAACGCTAAAACACAAATAAAACTTACTAATAAACACGACTCGTCACATAAACAAATCAGACGGCATCGACAACATGGCGGTCACAATGAATTGCATCATCTTCTTTTAAGTTCCAAACTACGAACTTGGTACGTTTTAACTACAATAACAAAGAGGAATAAAACTATAGTATTCCTTAGGCTTTTTTTCCCGAATCCAATGGTGCATGAATCGAATCGATACGTTGCCGGAATATACTGTAATGAGTGATTATGCAAGGGAATGTTTGTTTATCAAAATTTTGATGAACAACAATCAACAAAGGGTTATGTTTATCAAAATTTTGATGAACAACAGTTGGAGGGTTAAAACGAATTGACACATTGACAAATTTTCCCTGAAAGTAACATCGACTTCGATGATGGTGCACAGAGTGCCATGGTGTTTGGATGAGCGTGAGTGAACACATAATGTAAACTCAACATTCTGATTAGTGACAATTAGTCTAACGGATGCCAATCATTCTAACGATATAATCGAATAAATCAATAACCAATAGAATCAATATTAAACCATCAATAAATTTGTAATAAAAAACTCAATGAAATCATATACAGTTTTAACGTGTGAGAAATAACACATGCAGCTACAGTCGATTTCGCATGTAATCTCAGCGAAGCCGTTACTTGACTCATGACTTGGTATAATCCTACTTTACTATTATTGTACTTAATGTTGATTAAAATGGCAACAGTGATGTTTGGGGCAAACAATTCTGTCTAATAGTATTTTGAAAATGATATTAAGTAGTTAACATTGAAAACTAGAGCAATAAAAATCTCTGACAAACAGACGCTAATTGATATCGCAAACTATTTTACTAAATTAATGGAATTTCATATGGACATTATTGATATGTCATAAGGGTCTCCTGAGAAACTGTTCATATCATCAACTTCACAATTATCTACGTCTTTATGCTAGAATCTCATAGAAACAAATAGATTGCCTTTAGTACAAGCATTCATGCTATCTCAGAGATGTGTAATAAGAAAAAGACATGGTCTCCGACTTTGGGGTTCTGCCCTATTTACCACTGCCTCAACTCAAAAGTAAGAATCTATTGTAGAATAAGAGAGTAATTAAACACATTTTGAGTATATTTCACAGACACTAAACTTTATGGTTGCCCACAAAGATAAATGTTGCTCTCAAGACTAACAGTTCTATCCCATTAGCGTTAACAGGACTAGTTGCAACTCTTGGTATTTTATAAAATAATTAACTAAATTATATGATAGCTTTCACAGCCAGTTTTTACTTCGAGAAGTCTAGTATTATCCTCCAAGTCTTTACTCCACAATTATTTAATAAATTAAATCATTTTTACTTCATTTTGTGAATATAACATCATCCTTTTATTAATGAGGTTCAAATTATGGAAATGTTTTCAATTTTCTGATGAACCAGAAGTCTCTTCTGGAAACAGTTATATTCTCAGTTTTTATTGAAAAGATCGATGTTGATTTAACAAATGTAGCAGGCATCCATTGGCTACTTTTATAAGGTATACCTGAGCTTAGGAGTGAATTGTGGGATATTTTATGATTCTATAGAGTTCAAGCAGTTTCAAGGAGTTTGGTACTTTGCTCATAGAATTTCTTCTCCCAATTTTCCAGGACCTAAGTGGTTTAGCAGAGAGATGTGTGCAGGAAGGGAAAAAATGTCTTAATGAGAATTCTGGTGACGAATGTTTTCTTCTTCACAGACACACTCCAAGAGGACAGATCCCTGGTACAACTACTATTTCTGAGTAGAACCTTTCTTCCAACTAGCAATCAAGCCTGTCTCTGCTGTACATCAAGGAGTCTTGAAGAAACTCAAAAGTCTTCATGAAAGAGAAAAATGTAATTTATATAGAAACAAAACTAAACCTTTGCAGAGAAGGAGAAAGTATTTTATAGGTATAAAATTGGACCCCAATCTAAAGCTTTAGTAATGAAAACTGTAGATAGAGCTTTCTACAGAATAAATTTCTGGTTCTTAAAAGCATCTCCATAATTTAAACTATTTAATGAAAGGAAGTATGTTAGTAAATTTAACATAATAAACAGCTGTTTTTAGTTCCAACACACTGTTTAAGCGGTTTGGAACACAATTATAGGTGTTTAAAAACACAGTTTTAATCAGTATCAGGTACATGAGACAATAAACAAAAATAATAAAAAATTTATAAAAAAACCTGATTATTAACATTAAATATAACAACATGTGACAAAATATGTGTGTTCACCTATAATTTTATAGGAAAATGTTCACTATATTTAATGACACAGTAGCTCAAGCTCGTTTCTCGTAGCTCTCTCATGACTTATTAACACCGGTTCTCATTTTGAATTTCTGCACACTGCATCTCATTTGAAGCATTCTTCCTTAGCTGATACGAAACAGTCTACAATGTTAAAAAATGAATTGCATTCAATTTTTCACGCTCTCCATCAAATAACCCAACATACTTTACATATGAAACATTGTACCAATCACTAATAGCTTCAATGAACTGTTAGTAATTTCAAGAATGGATCTTCATCCAATGACCATCAGAAATCTTGGAAATGCCCTGTAAATGGTTGGTCCACGATGACCTGCAGCTGCAGTTAACAAGTGATCAATTCATAACTTTACGATGATAGTGTTGGATAAACAATTGGAATGGTAAGTTTGGAACAATTAATTACATTTTAGTACCAGCGTTGTCCAGAGGCAAACCAATTAAATTTCTCGGTTAGTTTCAGTTTACTCCATTATAGAAAAACAAATATATATTCTATAACTGAAAATGTTTATATTTTTCTTCTTTGAATAGGAAATGTTTTTTTAACTGAATTATTATTTCTATCAGTGAGTATAAGGTAACACGTTTATTTTAAGTAACAACGCGATAGTAAAATCACTTCTTAAAATATATTTAGCTTGTACAATTTATTTAATTGATGTTCATAAAACATATTGCTTGTTGATACTGAGTGAGAAAACTATAGAATAACTTTAGAATTGTTATCTGTCACAAGACAAAATCTTTGATACGTACTCGCTGCTTTGCAACTCCCATATGCATATTCTTAATAATGGATACAACTTAATTCGACCAGAATAAGCGGGGTTTGTCCTCAGTTGATTTTAATATAAATTGGTTGACCAAGGGAGCGGGAGAGAAATTAATATGAATCTGAGTTTGGTTGATAAGATTATATCCTTATAAGCGCCATCTTAAGTTAATTTGACTACAGTTCTTGTTGGAAAAACGAGTTGATAGAATACAAAATTACATTATAATTTTTAAGGCTGTTTGTATTATTTATAAAGCATTGCAAAGCTTCCCTTGTTTGCTTAAAAATGTCGCAATGAAATGTCAAGTTTATGAAAGCATACACAATAGTACCAAATAGTAAATGCTACTTTAGATCAAATTAAATTTCCGGCGCCTCGTTTGTTTAGAATCAGTCGAAAATTATATTTTTTCATTATTTTGAATCCTATGTTCACATACGAGTATTATTTAAAACTATACTGCTAGTAATTGTAAACTTTTCCAGCTAATTAAAAAGATTGATTATAAAAAGAGATACCGATTTGTTTTTTATGCTTTTAATAGTCATTTGTTTTTTTTATAATTTTGCTATCATTTTAATAGCTTGATGTTTAATATCAAAATTTAAAACGGTCGCAGTTTATTTGTATGTTTCGTACAAATGCAAGTACCTACTTATAAAATGACCAAATTTAGCCAACATTACAATTTTGTGACTGAAACACGAAATGATATAGTGATAAAGACTAAATCACCCCTTTTATTGGTTTTTGTCTCCTTGTTCTACTGTCCCTTTTTTATGTTGATTCCCGAAGTTAGCTCAACCTGTCATGAATCACCTTGTTTAATTTATTTCTAATATTGCACATATCAGTTAATTTTAATTTTGATAACTTTAGTCCATATTACCTGTATTTGATATACAATTAAAGTTCTAGCATCATAAATAGAACCTCTCATGAAAATTTCGATCGAGTCAATCGACATTCATTAACCGTAAATAGGCTTTGCTATACAAGAAACCTAGGCTACATTTAATCCATAATATTTCATTTAACTTGAATTGATTAAACTGATCCTCTGCAAAATTTTTAAATGTACATCAGCGATGTACACTCATTTTACGTTTACAACGACAAAAGAAATTCCCTTAGAACAAACTATCCATTTCCACTCCCATCCATTAAGTGGTATTGATTCTTTACTAGTTTAAAACATTTAGTGCTAAGAAATGGATGGCACCGAAGATATACTTTATTCATCCATCACATTTACCTTAATTTCTTGCTATAAATGTTCGTGGATATACCACTGTGAGATGTATACGATTGGTATAAGTATTACTATTTTAATTTGAAATTCCCACTCACAAGTTTAATTTGGAAAGACACTCAGTTTGGAATGTCCTGCTAATAAAACGCGGCTGTAAGTTTGAACGGAAAACAATTAAGAGAGGCTCTGAGGGAGCTTAAGAGCGACAGTCTGTCCGATAATGGGCGGAGCTTAAATGAACTCGCTTTAGGACACAGAGATAAATAACACAATCACGCCTCAAGTAGTGACATTTATAAATGGTAATTTATTATACCTTCTTGAGATGATAAAATAACAACAACAGTCCAAGAATCTGAGAGACAATATGCCTTGTATTATTACAAAACCGTGATTTTCTTGAAATCGTGATAAAAGTACTTTTAAGGAACATATTAATAAACAGTTCTAGTTTGATTGGATAGTAGGAAAATATAAAAAGAGTTAAAATAAAAATCGATAATATTTTCTCAACAATCATTACTAATAATTTGTAGAGCACAAAATAAATGTGAAATCATACAATGTAACCACCATTTATGTGGCAAACGGCCAGTTTTAAGTTTGTCAACCTATGAAACCATAACCTGAGAAAAGACAACGTTTGATATTGTTTTACCCTGTCGGTACACATAAATTTTGAGGTCCAAAAACCTTCTCAGGAAAGAACATCTACGAATGAAACTAACAAACCATTTGTGTGATTTTACAATGTAAATTTAAATCATGTATTAAGAACTGCACATGTAATATCTCTCTCTCTCTCTCTCTCTCTCTCTCTCTCTCTCTCTCTCACACACACACACACACACACACACACACACACACACACACACACACACACACACACACACACACACACACACAACACACACACACACACACACACACACACACACACCTTCAGAGAACCAATTTATCTAACTTTAGCCTGTGTTCTGCTTACCAGAGCTGAAAAAAATAAGAGACATTCCATTCACTGGAAGTGGTTCTCGTATAATTTTGTCTCTGATATTAAAATTGTATAGTGTTAACATTTATTAACCTTTTTGCTAATATAACTTATTAATCTGAGTTTATAATTAAACTCTAACTAGAAAAGAGGCTGTGGAAGATCTGTCTACAAGGGCTTCTTCGCAGCCTCCAGAGGGAAAGGATATCCAGGATGTTAAGGGAGGGTTTTAGGACCACCTCCTGCCGCGTTTCCATGAGGAGGGATGCGGGCATTGTCTAAGTCACGTCATCCTGGAAGAATGAGAGGCTTCGGTGTCACAACCTTTACCAGGAAAAGCGGGCAGGAGAGGTCTCTCACAAATTTAAGCATTTACCAAGGTAACCGCACCCATTTCAGCTTTGAACCTGCCAGAAGACACTCACCCCACACGGTAACCTAATCTATCAAGTTGAATTCAATTCTAATCTGTTATTCCTCATATGTATAGTTTCAAATCTTAAGATTACACCGAGATAAATATTAGATAATTCAAGTGTTATTCTTGGCAATACAATGTCACGTGTTGTAGCCGAGAGCAAGTCAAGCTTTGAAAATTACCCTTAGGTGGTGACAGGCCAACATCACCCTAGCCTAAACTATTCCAGAATTCATTAAAATTTACTTTAATCGTTATTTTATGTTAGTTTAAAGAGATTTGACGTTAGTTTTGTATATTTACCCGCTCAAATATGACTAGAAACTTTTGTGATATATAGATGACGCCATTCGTTCTAAATGACCTTCACGAACATTTAAATTACCACAGAAAATGAGCTTATTAACTAACACAAGTGATTTTTGCTGAATATTTTTGTTTGTTTTAAAATTATTATTATTATATTATTCGTCCGAATGCAAACAAATTGCCTAATGGTGCTTAACCCATTTAATATCAAACTACATGAAGCTGTTTACAAAAACTCTCTTGTATGAGCTTTTTCAATTCTAGACATTGGGCTACAACTATATTATTATAAGAAATAAACTTTGCGTAAAAGTACAGCATATTAGTTTTAAATCTTTTTAAAAGAAGCAATTATCAGCTCTAGTTAAGATTAATAAATAAATCTATATATTGCTGGTTGTAATAAAATATCGATAAATTGTCTTCTAGTAATTACAGAGTCAATGTAAGACTATTAACGTAATCAGCTATAACCCTTAATTACCTTTTTTAGATGCCGAACTAGCTATTCAAACTTTAATTGTGTCTTCCTTTTGAAAATAAAATACAATATAGAAACTCATAAAGTACATAAACACATAGTAAGTTATATAAATCCATCCAGAAAGAGCTACGATTTCCTTAGACTATTGATAGAACGTTACCATAAACTGGGAATAAATAATTCATTGAGATAACTGGTCCAGGCGGAGTTGGCCGTGATGCATTATTACATCTAGTTGTAGAAGCAATTCGGGTTAGTACATTGGTGGCAGTACCATCCCTCTGGGTTTATCTGTCATAGCTCAGTACCAGACTTGTCTCCAGCTCCAGTCCTGCTGGAAATATTGCAAATGCTATCAGACTTTACTCACCATTGAGTTACAACTGGTCGGTCGGGATGCATTATTACATCTAGTTGTAGAAGCAATTCGGGTTAGTACAATAGTGTCGGTGCCAGCTCTCTGGGTTCATCTGTCCCATAACTCAGTACCAGACTTGTCTCCAGCTCCAGTGCTGCTGGAAATATTGTAAATGCTATCAGACTTCAATCACCATTGAGTTGCAACTGGTCGGTCGCGATGCATTATTACATCTAGTTTTAGAAGCAATTCGGGTTAGTACATTGGTGGCAGTACCAGCCCTCTGGGTTTATCTGTCATAGCTCAGTACCAGACTTGTCTCCAGCTCCAGTCCTGCTGGAAATATTGCAAATGCTATCAGACTTTACTCACCATTGAGTTACAACTGGTCGGTCGGGATGCATTATTACATCTAGTTGTAGAAGCAATTCGGGTTAGTACAATAGTGTCGGTGCCAGCTCTCTGGGTTCATCTGTCATAACTCAGTACCAGACTTGTCTCCAGCTCCCAGTGCTGCTGGAAATATTGTAAATGCTATCAGACTTCAATCACCATTGAGTTGCAACTGGTCGGTCCGCGATGCATTATTACATCTAGTTTTAGAAGCAATTCGGGTTAGTACATTGGTGGCAGTACCAGCCCTCTGGGTTTATCTGTCATAGCTCAGTACCAGACTTGTCTCCAGCTCCAGTCTGCTGGAAATATTGCAAATGCTATCAGACTTTACTCACCATTGAGTTACAACTGGTCGGTCGGGATGCATTATTACATCTAGTTGTAGAAGCAATTCGGGTTAGTACATTGGTGGCAGTACCCATCCCTCTGGGTTTATCTGTCATAGCTCAGTACCAGACTTGTCTCCAGCTCCAGTCCTGCTGGAAATATTGCAAATGCTATCAGACTTTACTCACCATTGAGTTACAACTGGTCGGTCGGGATGCATTATTACGTCTAGTTGTAGAAGCAATTCGGGTTAGTACAATAGTGTCGGTGCCAGCTCTCTGGGTTCATCTGTCATAACTCAGTACCAGACTTGTCTCCAGCTCCCAGTGCTGCTGGAAATATTGTAAATGCTATCAGACTTCAATCACCATTGAGTTGCAACTGGTCGGTCGCGATGCATTATTACATCTAGTTTTAGAAGCAATTCGGGTTAGTACATTGGTGGCAGTACCAGCCCTCTGGGTTTATCTGTCATAGCTCAGTACCAGACTTGTCTCCAGCTCCAGTCCTGGCTGGAAATATTGCAAATGCTATCAGACTTTACTCACCATTGAGTTACAACTGGTCGGTCGGGATGCATTATTACATCTAGTTGTAGAAGCAATTCGGGTTAGTACAATAGTGTCGGTGCCAGCTTTCTGGGTTCATTCTGTCATAACTCAGTACCAGACTTGTCTCCAGCTCCAGTCCTGCTGGAAATATTGCAAATGCTATCAGACTTTACTCACCATTGAGTTACAACTGGTCGGTCGGGATGCATTATTACATCTAGTTGTAGAAGCAATTCGGGTTAGTACAATAGTGTCGGTGCCAGCTCTCTGGGTTCATCTGTCCATAACTCAGTACCAGACTTGTCTCCAGCTCCAGTGCTGCTGGAAATATTGTAAATGCTATCAGACTTCAATCACCATTGAGTTGCAACTGGTCGGTCGCGATGCATTATTACATCTAGTTTTAGAAGCAATTCGGGTTAGTACATTGGTGGCAGTACCAGCCCTCTGGGTTTATCTGTCATAGCTCAGTACCAGACTTGTCCTCCAGCTCCAGTCCTGCTGGAAATATTGCAAATGCTATCAGACTTTACTCACCATTGAGTTACAACTGGTCGGTCGGGATGCATTATTTACATCTAGTTGTAGAAGCAATTCGGGTTAGTACAATAGTGTCGTGTGCCAGCTCTCTGGGTTCATCTGTCATAACTCAGTACCAGACTTGTCTCCAGCTCCAGTGCTGCTGGAAATATTGTAAATGCTATCAGACTTCAATCACCATTGAGTTGCAACTGGTCGGTCGCGATGCATTATTACATCTAGTTTTAGAAGCAATTCGGGTTAGTACATTGGTGGCAGTACCAGCCCTCTGGGTTTATCTGTCATAGCTCAGTACCAGACTTGTCTCCAGCTCCAGTCCTGCTGGAAATATTGCAAATGCTATCAGACTTTACTCACCATTGAGTTTACAACTGGTCGGTCGGGATGCATTATTACATCTAGTTGTAGAAGCAATTTCGGGTTAGTACAATAGTGTCGGTGCCAGCTCTCTGGTTCATCTGTCATAACTCAGTACCAGACTTGTCTCCAGCTCCAGTGCTGCTGGAAAATATTGTAAATGCTATCAGACTTCAATCACCATTGAGTTGCAACTGGTCGGTCGCGATGCATTATTACATCTAGTTTTAGAAGCAATTCGGGTTAGTACATTGGTGGCAGTACAGCCCTCTGGGTTTATCTGTCATAGCTCAGTACCTAGACTTGTCTCCAGCTCCAGTCCTGCTGGAAATATTGCAAATGCTATCAGACTTTACTCACCATTGAGTTACAACTGGTCGGTCGCGATGCATTATTACATCTAGTTTTAGAAGCAATTCGGGTTAGTACATTGGTGGCAGTACCCCTCTGGGTTTATCTGTCATAACTCAGTACCAGATTTGTCTCCAGCTCCAGTCCTGCTGGAAATATTGTAAATGCTATCAGACTTTACTCACCATTGCGTTACAACTGGTTAGCGGCTTTGCAATAATGTATCTATCCATAAAATCTACTCTGAGTAATACAATAGGACTAGAGAGTTTTGAACTTATACCGTACAAATTTTATAGTGGATCCTGGACTTACATTTTACTGGCTGTGTTTACTGATAACGTTGCTCATTTTGGAACGTTGCATTTTGTTGTTAGCATTTCAGCTGATCACCCCAGTGATCACGAACGGAAAACACTTTTTATACGCGAAACCTTTTTAATAACCACCTGACTCTAGCTTGGAATAATGTGATAAACTGTTTCTTTCTAGAGGTTCAGACTATTAGTAGAAAAAATAAAAAGAATAGTTATTACTTTTATACCAAATAGAATAAAAATCTGTTTGAAGGCATCCAAGAAATGTTTCATAACAATGATTGCATATTTTATTTAACCAGAGGACACATAAGGACTGAGTGTTCTATTTTGGCAAGCGACCCGAGCACTCTACAGAGTCTGGGTTGCGACAACATGGCTCGCTGTCTGACAGAGGACTTTTTTCATTTGTAACCCAAACAATTTGTGTACCTCTTGTGTTTTATTAATCCAGCAGATAAATTACTGCTCAGCATGTTATTTGTTTTCCAGTCGTCAGTGGATGTGTAGTTTATCTTTATACCATCTAGCTTCTACATATAATATTTATAACTATCATCTAAGTTTTATTCGGTTTTGAATGAATTGGAAAAATTGCTACTGACAATTAAAATCTTAAGATTTTTCTACAACGCCCGAGTTCTATCTTCAGTCCAACATTTGCAGAACTAATATTACGCATCCGATTGTAAATTTAAGTTTAGGGGCGGAGTTGTACTGCAATTATCTGAAGTAGAGCCACTCACTGTGTAACAAAAACAATCAAGATGTTGTAGAATCTTTCAAACTATTTGGTATAACAACTTTTAACTAAAAGCTCAATAGTGTAAAAATGTTAGCTTAAAACAGAGAAACGCGATAGCTCTGATGTATTGTTATTTTTGCTTCTGTAGCCAGCTGAATACGCCAGGATCAGCTGATAATACTACCACGATCGCCCGGTATTTAAAAATCAGTTATATATACACGCAAGTCCTCAGAATGTTTAGTATCACAACGTCTTGTTCAGAATTTATATCACCTACCAAGAAGACACTCAGCCACAATGAGGTATGATATGAGCATAAACATAAATTGCTTCAGTGAAGTCCACTTATAAATACCAAGGGTTGGAGTTTGACGTCTGGTTGAATTTCTTCAAGAGGACGGGTGTCACAGGTCGTTGGCTAAGGATGTAATAAAAAATAAACTTTAGATATAATGAATATATTCGACAGAGAAGACAGTATAACATTTAGGGAAAGCTGGTATACTATGATAAAGAAGGCATGTTGATCAGTGGTTGATCAAACTATATTATCACTGATTTGTTAGATTGATTAGTGATTACCATGACCAAAAGTAAATAGTTCTCAATAGTGAGTCTTTTTCAAGAAATTTGTTACGAAAGAAATGTGTTTACGCAGTTCCAACCGAAAAACAAGTATGTTAGTTGAACAAAGGATATTTAATTTCCAATCAACTTATATAGATTTTGATCACTTTTACTCAGTTGCAAACAAATACTAAATCGTTTTCTTAAGGTGAAGCAGATGGTTATTAATTTTTCTAATGTTTCCAATTAGTCACAATTACAAATACATAAGCTTATAACCGAATACGATTATAAATTTACTTAAAAACACGGTACGGCTGAAATCTTTTACTTAAATACCAGAGCCTGACGGATGAAGTTATAAAAAGTTTTAAGGTTTATATAATATTTGCCTTATAGAAATACAGTAAGCAGTAACGTATGTAAAATCAAAACTTTAACATTACTTTGGCTCTATGTACTTTGCAACCTCACTGATAACTCAGACATAAATTCAACGAAAAGCAAGAGTACAGGTTTGAGTCAGCCTTTCGTTATCCAAGTGCAGTCAGGAAAGAAGTTATTATTTATTCATCGGTGAAGAATAAAACCTTGATTTTGCTCTATGTAAAAACTAATTACTAAATATAACTGTTGTAATAGGTATAAGAATTTTATTACTTGATAGTTTTCATTGTTAATTGTTGTTATTGAGTCGTATGGATCATATGGAGTATATATTGATCGGATATGAAGGGAATGTGATCGGATAGACTATAATAAAACAATTGGTATCTAAAAATATGATTTCTCATTTCCAACAGTTTAAGAACTAACGTTTGTAAACTTTTACGATCCATTTGTGACACTGACTCATTCTATTCCTTATTCTTTACTATATGCCGTTAAATTTATATTCATACGGATAAGAAGATGAGCAGTGAACTTGGAACGAGTCCTTGTTAATTTGAACCAACCAGTTTGGAACAACCAAAATCAATTAATTATACTGTAGTAAACTGGAATATTGATTACATTGATTTTTAAACACATACTCTAAACACTAAATTAACTAAACAAATCAGAAAAACTAAAAAACCAACTACCATACTTGAAACCAAGAGAGCTTTAAGAGACATGTGCCTGTCCCAAAACCAGCAGCGATTTCGAGTTCCACTTATCCCTAATGGATCATGTATCAATGCATCATGGAATGCTGCTGCCAGCTGGGAGAATAGCGACGAAGCCCCTGATCAGCACTCGCCTAGTGGGGTAAGTCAAATACGTTGACCAATAAAAAGAACAGTTACCTGGTTATATGTCATCGTCTACGTCTATCCAGTCAGTGCAGGCAGCCTATTGAGAATCTCATAAACAAAAATGAATTGCAACATGTGTTCCTAAGCACTAATCTTAAAAAATAGCTAGACCAGTTCGGCTAATGCTTGTTTCAAAACATTTGTAAAAGTACGAGGAAGGTTTATATGAAAAGAAATATCTGGAGATATACCTAAAAAGGCGCATTAAGCTATGAATTTCAAATATAATTCCATAAAACCAGAAATGCTTCTTTACTTGAAAAAACATGATAAAAAGTAATGAACACTAAAATAATATGAAATATACCTGATATACGCCTACTGATGTTTGGAAAGTTTTCTAGGACTGCAACATTTTACATTATAAGTGATCTTAATAAGTAGTATCAGGACTCTTATAACTAGAATTTAGTGCAAAGCAGCGGATAAGAGCTAGTTAAATATAAAACATAATATGAATCAGAAACGAATTATTCTAGCAATAAAATTATATTTTTCACTACAAGGAAACAATTTAGAGCATTTTATTTTGTATTCTATTCTAACCAATAAATTAATGCAATGTACTACAAGTTGAATTTGAACGTACAGGTTACTGAAAACCTCGTAGCCAATAGACTAGGTTAAATAGATTTTACAATGACAGATAGGTTACATTAGTACAACCGTTATATACTCTTGAAAATGTTAATGTAATAAAATTAAATAAGAATTCAATTATTGAAAGACTTGGTTAAAAATACGGATTTGATATGGATCTCTTGAAATTGTTTTGTAAAATGTGGAGTAATTTTAATTGTTAGCTAACATTTTAAAACTGCTTTTTCTTTGGTGTGTTGATTATATTGTAGTCATTAATAAAAGTCATATCATAAAAAAAATCTTTTGATCAGAGTATTGTATTATGGAAGGTAGATGCAAGTACGAGTATGTTATTCTATCAAAGTAGTTTCAATAGTGATTACTTTCAATATGTATAAAATTCCAATTTATGAAGAATTTTACTAAAGTAGTGTTCAATTTTTCTCATTTTAATAATATTATAATTATAACCAAAACAAACATTATAATACACTGGGTATATAGATTGGGGTAAAGGTGTACCAGTATCGTATAATGGTTAGATAATTAACATGTACGATAATGTTACACTAAGGCTGGAGCACGGTGCTAGGATTTACACTGATAAATTATTGCGGCACCTCCCAAAGGACCATGTATACCTGTATACAGACCCAAATACCGTATACGTTATATTAGTATATTGCTCTGAATATAAAAGACAAGTCTTCTGCTGCTGAAATTCTCTTGTAGTTAGTTTTTGTAATTTTAAAACTGTTCTATAAAAATGCTCTTTCCATTAGCTAAATAAAATAACCATCGCTTATTCTTCAAAGAAGGAAATGCCTAAATGTGTCTTTTTTATGAGTCCATCTTGATTATTAAGATTAAATTGCATGAAGTTGTTCAGCATGTTAAACTTAATGACTAAACATAATAATAATCTAAAAATAAAATTAATTGTATTTTAATTGCTTGGTTTTAATAAGCTTAGTAATTAATTATAAATATTGTAATCATAATCGAAAAACAGTTGCAAGTGACACATTAACCCAGCATACATCTCATAACTGGCATTATATTTAGTAAACAATTTTAAATAAATCGCTAATTAAATAATGGGTCGTGATTCTGTGTTATTAAAGTTATTATCTACGAACAAATGCCATTTAGAGTATTGGTTCGTAGATGAATATTCTATATGACGTCCTTTATCTTTAGCTTCAACTTTAGACTGAAAAATTTGAGTCCGAGAAAAGGATGCTATCAGCATTTAAACATTCCGAAATTGCGTATTCTTTCCCTATCACACACCACCACAATTCTTCTTATGTCTGAAGTGTTTGCAAAATTAATTTCAAGCTGTAAATGGCATATTTAAATCCATTAAGAAATGTTTTCGTTTGTCAGTTATTTTCGCTATCAATTTATTTATCACAACAATAACAAGTTTTTTATGAATATATGTATTTTTATATTTGTATGTATATTTTAAGTCACAGAACAATACTAAACCAATAACAACTGCACGACTTGCGTACTTCGAAAAAAAATATGAGCCAAAAATATGACATTTTTCCATTTAATAAGGATTTCTAACTATATAATATTGCCAAATAAATAATTGTTTGTCTAATTTATTGCAATTAGATCATAATAATTCAAAATTTCTGTCTTTTAATAGACGTTAATTATTAACTGCGGATTATAAATGAAATATTCTGCAAATCTTTTGAAGACTAAAAATCTGTTGAATAGTATTTGGTAAAATATCCATTTTATTGTTAAAACAACTTTGTTAGGATTAACTATTGTTGATGAGATCCAGGAAAACAACGTTAGTTCAATCTTATTTCAATGCATAATCAATATTTTACTTTGATACGTAAAAATAGTTCCATTTGCAACCCTGTATACATCTGCTAACTGGCATTGTATTGGTTAAATAATTTTAAATATTAGTAGATAATTTATTGTTTCATCAAAAATAATTATATAATCTATTTGTTTTAGTATGTTTAATGGCATATCAGTTTAAATTGCTTTGATCCTTGATCATTGATATTTTATTCCATATATATATATATATATATATATTATGTTATTTTCAAAATATCCATTTACTTGCAAAGTGTATGACTAAAAGCTATTGCTTATTTAATTGTTATTCATGTTTATATGTATTTACTCATAACTTTTAGCTATACTTTATGAGTATCCTCATATTATTGGTTTTTTTCCGTATATGCTTTTAAGTACGGAAAAAACAAAATATGTCAATTTTAGTCTCAGAAAAAATGACATTATATTTGAACCCGTTTTCTATAGATGTGCTGACTGTATTTTGGAATCAAGCCAAATCAAAAATTGCTTAACAATGAATTGTTCAACGATACAAAAATCGGATATTATAAAATATTTGGGAATTCATATGGATAGTGAATTTAGTTGGAAAATTCACATATCGAACATTACAAAAAAACTCAATAATATTATAAGAATTTTTATTTTTTAAGAAATATTTGCAATATTAAAATACTTAGAATGTTATATTTTGCGCTTGTACAAAGTCGAATTGAATACGGCATATTTCTTTGGGGAAGTGCGTATGATTCAAATTTAAACTCATTACTTATGCAGCAAAAGCGCTTTTTCAGATTAATAACCCACAGTCATAGATTTGAACACTCATGACCATTATTTAATCAGCTTAAGATTTTCCCTATCAAGACGTTATTTATATATAAAGTATTAAAACAATACTATGATTTGATAAATACTACCAACTTAGAAGCAAATGAATACAGCTTAAAACTAACAAATTCAGGAAATATAAAAGTTCCAAAACCAAACAATACTTTTTTTACTAAATCATTCATTTTTATGTCACCGTGAATTTTTAATAAATTACTTAACAATATAAAAAACTCAAATAACAAATTAGTATTTTTTTTTTTTTAAATTGGGAAGGTGGTTGTTTGAACTAAAGGATATAAATTCAGTTTTATATATTCAGACATAGTAACTGATTTTTTTTACCTCACGGCCCATATATATTGTCAAATAATTTGAAAATTATAATCTAACTCAAATAAGCAGGTTGATTACAACTATTATTATATTTTGTTTTGACTAAATAATGCATTAATTTATATCCTCAAGAGAGATCTAAATTAAATTAAGTTGTTTGCTGATGTTTTTTAATGTGTTAAAATATAATAAGGAACCTCCAAACAGGCTTAGCCTTGGAGGCCCTATATTTTCTCATTTATTGTAAAGTATAGGCCTAAGCGCATTTAGTTGTAGGTTATTTTTTTAACTATAAGTTTAGTTTATAGGTATTTTGAAGAAGTAATTTTTTATTTCCAGTCTTTTGTAATGGTGCAGTCAGACCTGGCAAAATTTAGGAAATTATAACTTCATAATGTTAATTTACCTTTATGTATTGATGTATGTATGTAGCCTGTGAGAAAATGAGAAAATAAATCATTTTTTATTCTTTAGTTATTAGATTTCCATATTCTGAAATGTTAGGCAAGCGGTCAGCCTTATTATTTATTCTATCGTATAAATGTATGTGATGGTAAACTGATATTAGATTACTTTCTAATAATTGTTAACAATATTAGTTATGTATTATATGCTATGACGCTAAATTATATTTTTTTATGCGATAAACAATACCGTGCAGGATTAAAACATCTACAGTTAATTTTTTTATATTAGCAAAAATTCAACATATACTACC
The DNA here is from genome assembly GCF_021130785.1 of Homalodisca vitripennis. NCBI lineage: Eukaryota > Metazoa > Arthropoda > Insecta > Hemiptera > Cicadellidae > Homalodisca > Homalodisca vitripennis. The sequence goes on along the minus strand of NW_025779031.1, from coordinate 102,091 downwards.
TAACAATGTTAAATATGTAGAGTACTGTTCCATTGATAATTATTAATTGGGCTTTGCTATTTATGTTTTATAATAAAAATTTACTTCAGAATCAACTTTATGAAATGTACAAGTTTACGAACAATACGATGCCTTACTGATAACAATGAGAGCAAACATAGCGTAAACTCTCTGCTAGTGTCGTTAAAGTTGTCGTTAATTAAATTAACCCAATGGAAATTCCGCACACTGGTAGGAAAAATAGTCTGCTCTAGAAAATTTTGGCGGGAACTAACCCTATCTATCACAGGCCACCACAGATTCAAGGTGGTTAGAAAGACTTTTGTAAACGAACAGTTCACCATTATTCTGATATAAATTTTCTAATATAAACATTTTAATACTCAATTGAAATTTATTTGTGAATTCAGAATACTGTTTTTACGGCATGCAAAGTTACTACTGTTATAGTTAGAATGTATAAAAAGATAAAAGAATACTTTCCTTAAAACTCCAAATACGAAAGAGTAACAATAATATTTACGTTTTGATAAATCTTAGTTTACCAATCTCAAATATTATTGTTCTACAAGGAAAAGACTAGAAAAAACACACAAAGAAAATGTGGATTTATGTTTTTTTTTATAAACTAGATTATAATTCGGTATAAGAAGTATCAATACAGATCGGTCTAGATCCCTACTGAGAGTTACACGTTTTCCTATTCCAAGATAATTTCGAACTGAGATTATCATTCATTTCTTCAGTACAAGACTACTTGCTCTTGGTAACTTGGTCTGTCTAATGTTGTGAATACTGCAACCAGTAATGTACTTTATATTTATATTATATAATGGCGTCTCGTGTGTGTGTGTGTGTGTGTGTGTGTGTGTGTGTGTGTGTGTGTGTGTGTGTGTGTGTGTGTGTGTGTGTGTGTGTGTTTTACTAAGTTAGTGCGTGTAAAAAAAAAGCAATCATATATAAAAAAATATATATCAATTTTAATTTGAATACATATAAAGCGAGTAAGTTAAAAAAAGCTCAGCTTTTTTGCTTCTGTAGCTTTTACTATGAAACCTATGGATAACAAAAAGGAATTAATCTTTTCCAATAAACTATCAATTTTACCTTTGCCCTAAGCATATTTCCCAATTTTCCGTTCATTTAAAGCGGCCCTTCGAAACATAATTATTTATTTTATGACTCTATATATAATATTAGCTTGTTTCTAGCTCAGACATAACCTACTGTAAAACACCTAACGAAAGAAGTTAAAAATAGAAAGGTTGAGAGTAAGCAACTGTATACAGATAAGGATCCTAGAGATAATCACAAAAACAACACAGACGCTGACTGACCAATATCAGTTATCTGTTTGTGCTCAAACAAACCCCAATCTCTGAACTTTGGCTGAAGTTTCTGTTGAGCCTTCAGGCACGTCTGAATTGTTTCCTGGACTGCACAAGGTAAGTTCAGAACATGTTTAACTCCTTCAATATTTTGATAACTTTCGTAATAAATGTTAATTGTCTTATATATGTGTATAATGTTTGGTATCAAGCAATCATTGGTTTTCAAAATGTAATCTATTTATTTGTATAAATAAAAATGAATCACAAAATGTTTTGCTAATCTCGAAAACGGCTGGACCAATTCGGAAAATTCTTTTTGTTAAATATTCTTTTAAATCTGATGGAGAGATATTGGAAAATATGCTTAGAATATTTTGGAATTCGAAAAAGCCGTAATATTTATGTTCCATAGTGCAAATTTATAACTAACACTAAACAGCTGTTTATATTTTTTGTTGACACTTTGAATCAGAAGTTCGACAAAGTGGCTGAAACATCTTTTAACGTTTCATTGTTGTAAATTATTATAGTGCTTGGAAAGTAGTGTAAGGCAGATTATCAAACACAGAGTTAATATCTAACTTTAACTTCCCAGATTGTCGATAGAAAAACAACAAGACATTTTCATTAAGAAATATAAATATAACTGTATTAAAATTGGCCTATTATACGGTATTGCTATTTGGGGAGACTGTTTATCTTACAAAATAGCCCATGCGAATCATTAAAACTACAGTTGAGAGTCTGATTTGTTTTAATTGAACTTCTAAACTTGCCTTATTTGTATATTTTAGAAACATTACTAAATTCAAAATTTAAATGTAAGTCATTCAAGGAAAGGGATTACCACAATAATATTTATTTATAAATTTTCCATCTCAGTCAGAAGCCGGTTTTTACAAGAAAACTCCCAGAACATATTACATTAGAAAGCAATTACAAACTATTCTAAAGAAATCTGAAATAATTGTAATGTTCAAGATTTTGTACACAGTGGATGAATTTATGAAACTGACATTATATTAATATCTAAATTAAAAATTTAAGATTTAAATGTTATAAATATAAAACATGTTTCTATTCAATTATTTTTATATCTCCAAAGTTATACTGATTTTTATTTATTTTGTGCAGTAAAATATTAGTAGTTTTGTATTCAATATTGACATTGATAACACAACGTAATGTTGTTGTATATCAATAACATGTTTCTAATTGTTATTGTTATTGAACTTCAAGGATGGATACGTTTGATGATATTGAAGATTTCCTGTCGCTGTACCCGGACCCACATGACACATTCGCCGAAACCTACGACAGAACTGACTACGAAGGCAATGCCGAAATATACTTAAAAGCGAGGTAACTCACCAGCTTTAGCTTATTTAATACACTACTTTGTGAGTTTAGTTATTATTTTTATAAATAAGATGTAATACTTTATTCCTAAAGAGTCTATAATCCTTTGTTTGCGAATCCTACTGAAGTAATGTAAGATTCTAAGATTATTTCTATCATATTTATGTTTCCATAAAAAAACATACGCATGTAAATTATTGGAAATTAATTAATTATTAATAACAATGACAGCAATTAAAATGTAAAATAAATACTGTATTTATATTCAGAATTGATCAATCGCCATGATCTTCTACTGCAAAAACTTGTTTCAAAAAGTTGAATTTTCCATATAGTTTACTAAACACAATACAAAAACCTCGTAAACTATCCATTATATGACACAAAGATAAAAGGTATGAGCAAATTGTCAATATAGTATTTGATCACTAACATTGGTTAACATTAATATTAATTTAGGACACCATAATATATTATTCTTGTCGCCTAGTGATGCAGCATTAATATTGTTAAATATAGCTGATATAGGATACAATCTTGCAGCACTAGTATTGATCAATATAAATTATGTTGTACAATATATCATTGCAGGATTAATTTTATTCAAGATAACTACTTTTGTAGGATATAACATTATATCACTAGCATTATTCTAGATAAATAGTGCTGTAGGAGCTGTCCGGTCCCATAGTATGCTTAGTTTAGTTCTCCCATCCCTCATCTGCAATGGATGTTTAGTTGCAAAGAATAGTGTTAAAGTATCCAGTCATACCTATTTCAAAATGTATATATTTCTATGTATGTATACATACATGGTTAACTACGTAACTACGTAAGGTTAACTTCGTATTCTGTAGGCAGAGATCTATTATAGAGTAACTACGTATTCTGTAGGCAGATATGTATTATATATTAACTACGTATTCTCTAGGCAGAGATATATTATAGATTAACTACGCATTCTGTAGGCATATATGTATTATAGATTAACTACATAATCTGTAGTCAGAGATGTATTATAGAGTAACTACGTATTCTGTAGCCAGAGATGTATTATAGAGTAACTACGTATTCTGTAGGCAGATATGTATTATAGATTAACTACGTATTCTGTAGTCAGAGATGTATTATAGATTAACTACGTATTCTGTAGTCAGAGATGTATTATAGAGTAACTACGTATTCTGTAGTCAGAGATATATTATAGATTAACTACGTATTCTGTAGTCAGAGATGTATTATAGAGTAACTACGTATTCTGTAGTCAGAGATGTATTATAGAGTAACTACGTATTCTGTAGTCAGAGATATATTATAGATTAACTACGTATTCTGTAGGCAGAGATGTATTATAGATTAACTACGTATTCTGTAGGCAGAGATGTATTATAGAGTAACTACGTATTCTGTAGGCAGATATGTATTATATATTAACTACGTATTCTGTAGTCAGAGATGTATTATAGAGTAACTACGTATTCTGTAGGCAGATATGTATTATATATTAACTACGTATTCTGTAGTCAGAGATGTATTATAGATTACTACGTATTCTGTAGTCAGAGATGTATTATAGATTAACTACGTATTCTGTAGGCAGAGATGTATTATAGAGTAACTACGTATTCTGTAGGCAGATATGTATTATAGATTAACTACGTATTCTGTAGTCAGAGATGTATTATAGAGTAACTACGTATTCTGTAGTCAGAGATGTATTATAGAGTAACTACGTATTCTGTAGTCAGAGATATATTATAGAGTAACTACGTATTCTGTAGCCAGAGATGTATTATAGAGTAACTACGTATTCTGTAGGCAGATATGTATTATAGATTAACTACGTATTCTGTAGTCAGAGATGTATTATAGATTAACTACGTATTCTGTAGTCAGAGATGTATTATAGAGTAACTACGTATTCTGTAGTCAGAGATATATTATAGATTAACTACGTATTCTGTAGTCAGAGATGTATTATAGAGTAACTACGTATTCTGTAGTCAGAGATGTATTATAGAGTAACTACGTATTCTGTAGTCAGAGATATATTATAGATTAACTACGTATTCTGTAGGCAGAGAGATGTATTATAGATTAACTACGTATTCTGTAGGCAGAGATGTATTATAGAGTAACTACGTATTCTGTAGGCAGATATGTATTATATATTAACTACGTATTCTGTAGTCAGAGATGTATTATAGAGTAACTACGTATTCTGTAGGCAGATATGTATTATATATTAACTACGTATTCTGTAGTCAGAGATGTATTATAGATTACTACGTATTCTGTAGTCAGAGATGTATTATAGATTAACTACGTATTCTGTAGGCAGAGATGTATTATAGAGTAACTACGTATTCTGTAGGCAGATATGTATTATAGATTAACTACGTATTCTGTAGTCAGAGATGTATTATAGAGTAACTACGTACTCTGTACGTAGAGTAACCATTTAATAGTTTTTAATTACTCTATGTTTAGGTATGAAGGGGTGAGCAGTTACGTGATAAAAGATTTGATAAATAATCATAAATATAAACTTATTGATATCTGCGAAAAGCTGGACGGTAGAGGATCAAAAGCGACTCCTTTCGACCCGGACAAAGTCGAATTACTGCCCTCAGCGACTGAGCGCTTTCATCACGAGGTGAGTGTTCGTTGAGTTCTCAGTTCATCCAAGCCTTGAACCACTGACGTTAAAAGATGATTATTTCAATCAATTACACTTTAAGTTATGTGCTGATAGAACTAGGCTCTCAGATTCAACTGTGAAAGGTATGTGAGGAAAGGGTTGCAGAAATTCAAATTACTTATATGAAGATTAAGGATCGAAAACACGTGTGTTGGTAATTTTAGTTGAAAATTGTATCTTTCCAGAGCAAGGTACCACTTTGAATCTGAGAAATTGATGTAACAGAGTAATTAATCATTACTTTATGGTTTATAACAAGTAAGAGACACTCCTGTCCACTTAGTAATCCATTTTCTGAATCGCTAACCTACAGTATATGCTCTCTTTCATCATCCACGTATTTGTTCTTAACCAAGTATTTTAGCACTTAATTTTATTAACAGAATGTATTTCATTGGTTTTTCACTTTCATATTAATACGGCTTTGTTTATTAGTGTAAACTCAAATAGAACTGATGATTTGGGTGTTTTAAATCCAGTTGACCATTAAATCCATGTTTATTTTTCACTTGACTCGCATATAGTATGTGACTTTGTATTGTTCAGAATAATACTTGTCATATAATGTACCTCGGTGTAGTTTTAAAATTTCAAACTCTACATATGAGGAACAACATAATAGAGTTGAATACAACTTGATGTGTTAGGTTCACCACGCGTAACGCATGAGAAATATAAAACATAAGTGGAATAGGTGGAGATACCTAGGTGCAAGCTAATTAGAGAGACCTCTATCCTGCCCGCGTTGGCGGGTAAAGGTTGCAACACCTAAGCCTCTCATTCTTCCAGGATGACGTAGCTTAGACAATGCCCGTCATCCCTCCTCATTGTGGCCATGTTATGGTGGTCCCAAAACCCCTCCCTCAACCATCCTGGATATCCTATCACTACGGAAGCCGCTAAGAAGCACTTTGAGGGTTAAGTGCACCATTTATTTTCTCAACTTCTTACAATCCTTAACTAATAACTTATAATAGGGAAAAGTGAAATTTAAGAAATTGTATACGTCTGCTACAAAACTATGCAGTTTTAATGGCAATGAAGAAAATATGCGACAGCCAATTCAAATTAATGAGACCTCTCTTATCTTTCCTTCAGGTTTGGTATGTGGAACACAGGTCGGAGATAGAGGAAGTCCTGGAATTAGCTGCGGATCTGCTCGAAGAATATGAAAGACAACAACGTGATTACGATGATGATAATGATGGCGATGAAGATTTTAATATTCCGAAGGTAATGTGGCGTCTTCTGGGCTACCATTTAAAAAAAGTGATACTGGGTTTTACAAGCATAGCACAGTTCGAGGACTAGCTGCGCGCGTGACCTTCAGTGTGTGGTGATTGGCATGAGGGGTGGCGGGGTGCCGTTATGCGCTGCGTCCCGAAAACATTTCCTGTGACTCATGGGTAAAACCCTCCTTTCAGGAATCATATTGGCCCAAATAATTCATCACATTCGCTAAAATCAGTGTTTTGTGACAGTGTTGATTGTGGTGGAAATTAAATAATAAGAGAATACCAAATAATAGAAATAATAGGACTTATCTTTGTTTTTCAGTTGTTATAGTGTTGTTTAATGTGTTTTTGAAACTTTAACGTGTTTAACGTATTTGTCAATACTAATCTGCAAATCGAAATTGTGAGTTTAACTGTAAAGTCGTTAAAGAGATTGTTGCGCCTTCATCTCAGCGGCTAGCATGTAAACGCAACACGCCACACAGATAGCGTTTATTTGTTGAAAGGGTAGTATTTGGGCCCTAGGAGCACAGCTAAATTCCTCCAACTGTACACCTATGTTTCCTATTCAGTAATGTTGGCCAGCATGGTTCAATGTACTTGCAGGACAAGATCAACCATATAATGATAATAATAATAATAATCATAATCTAGTCATTCACATCCATCCCTTGAGTTCTTCAATCGTACAGATTCGTAAAAGTAACAAAAAATTTATTTACGCCATCACGATACTCTATGTTCTTTAAATAAAGAAAGTTTGACATCGTCTTTGAAGTGTTTTAAAGGTATAGGAAAATTTTATTTTAGTAATTTTAAAATTGTTAAGAAATGGAACTGCCATGACATTTAGTATGAGCAGAGTGATGTCTAGAATTATTGCAAACGCCCAATGTTAAAATATTGACGTTAGTTATTTCGTCAGCCATTAACTAAAAACTTATTTTCATAAATAAACTTAATTATTTATAACTTTAGTTAATTGATATACCAGTGCACGATAAAACTAAGGAATGTACTACTTTAGGCGTCCACGATAGGATTTAAGTATAGTTTTGATTCTTAGGTGGTTATTTCGCAAACTCCGAGTTCTTACTCTTACTGCAATCAGACTGAGAAGAACTTTTAGATAAGAGATGGATAGTAAAGAATAGATAGGATGGGAAGGGGTGGGTAAGAAATACTGATGAAAAGGGATAGATAAGGAGGGAGCTGTAATCGCCTTAGGCTACTTACTAACTTAGCCTTACTTTCACTGAAATGTGACACGTGCGGACAATGACAAGCGTATAAGTGAAATTAGCGGATATATGGGGCCATCTAAGAAACCTGCCACCCTAGAAGAGTCTGACCCAGAGAGACATATTTGTGGACATCTAAAGTACGGAGAAAGACCGATGGAAGGGAGAGGCCCTTCCCTGATGATGACACGTAAACGATCTGGTATATTCTTTTTGTACGTTTTCTTATGGTGATGAAGAGATAATGTTGTATCAAATATTCCATTGAGTTTTATGGGTTCACCGCGAGTACTATGATATTTCTTAAAATTATCTGAGTATATCGAGGCATTATATGTGAATGTTGAGTTTAGCTACATCCCACTTCCTCTTCGTGTAATCTATGGAAGAGGAAGTGAGATGGAAGATCGAAAATAATTTAGTGACAACGAAGCTAAAGATGGACCAACTACATCGTTTCGACATCAGAGACACAAAGACTACACAAGAAGACACAAAAATATGGTGTAATCTAGATGAAGAGGTATTCACAATATGTGTCTCTAATGTCGTAATTATGTACATTCTTTATTTTGAGCTTCTTCGTCGCTTACTTTTTTGGATTTTTACATACAGTAGACCCCAGATTCTACAAGTCAACTCTGTAGCAGCGTCAGATTTCAGACTGTCGATCGACGAACTGTAACTGTGTCCTGCAAACTCTATTGTCAAAATTGAGTCATATATATGACATAATAATTGTTTTTGGATATCAATGTTTTCTATAATTTTATTGTCTCTATAAATGGTGCAAATCTGTTGTAAATTTTTGTTTTATTGTGCAGGAACTGATATTTAAGTGTGGAAAATGCAGTGTCAAGAACACGTTATCCGATATTGTTGAAGACTCCCCTGATTTCAACTGTAAAAACTGTCGCAAAAGGTGAGATAAAATTTGTTAGAATGTCAGACCACTTTATAATACCCGAGTAGAGGCCTTTTTTTAAACTTACAACGAATTTAACAATTCAATATTGGACGTTATTGAAGAAACCTGTGATTTCAATTGCAAAATTTGTCGCAAAATAATTGCACAGCGATAGATTCAATAAATACCATAATAGCCGAGTAGAGGTATTTTTCTAAAATTTAGCCGTAAATTCGATCTTTAAAAAAATAAATTTATTAAATTTATCTCTTTTATTACCTTCAAAAGACGGCGTTAAGACCTTATATCTAACCGTTAAATGTGTAGTTAGTTTATTCTTGGGATCTGTACAGTAAACGTCTATCCCAATAGTGTCTAAAGGACGAATATTTTACGATAAAATAGGTTTTATCATTAGTTTTAGGCCTATAGGGCACAAAAGTGGCTATAAATGTTTTTTGACTGTGACGTATTGTGCATGTAGGTATATTGAATAGCGCACATTATTTTTTTTTTTTTAGGGAGAGGCAGGAAAAATGCAATTACGCACGCAGGTGGCCAGCCTGTAGTGTGGGATTCCCCTAAAAACGGGTTTACCCACTAAAACCCTCCTCTACTCTTTAGGATTCTAACCTGGGATTGTTTATCACATTACTTCAGGCTAGGCCTAAATTTGGCTAAATCTGGGCCACTTCACGGTCCAGATCGGGTTTCTTTTCCAGGAGGATGCCCCGGGCGAACTGTGACAAACAATCCCAGTTCCCCTCATCCTCCATAATCTTTTTCGCACATTAATACAATATGGATTCTTAACACTAATTCATATAAGAATAGCCATCGCTCACATTGTATAAAGTATAAGTATTAGTCTCACGTCTCTGTTGCAGGGGGTTTTAAAATTTTAGCAGTTTTAAAACTTTTTATAGAATTTGTTCGAATTAGCAATTGCGTTATAAAGATTGGGAATATTAAATCACCTTTTTTAAATCCTAAAATAGTGTGTCTTGTTTTGCAATAAAATAGACTAAAATGTACAGAATTTTATGGTAATAATGTTGTACTTTTACAGATTGTTCATGATTGGAGTTATTTTTTATGGTCGAAGTACACAAGAAGAATACACTTCAGAAAATGGAGAGTCTGAAGTAAGTTATCTACAATACGGAACCAAATATTTATGTAGTTGCTCAATTTTTTATATATTTGGTATTTTTATTGGTTATTCCGAAAAAAGGGAAGTGCCTTATCGTTAAAATTTTTAAAAATATACATTTTACAAAACAAATAATAATTTTTGGATGCGTATAAATTAGGTCTTTAAAATGAGAAGCGTCCCAAAATAATACGAGTATAAATAAGAGTGTAAAAGTAAATGAGGTTTAACATCATTATTATGGTTAAATACTCACTATCGTTTTTTAGACGACCCTTAAATTTCAAATTTGTCGTAACCTACTTAAATGTTTGTAATATATTGCTTTATGTATTCATTTATCAACAAATTGATTATATCAATACCAAATTTTGCACACAATAAAGTACAAAGCAGAATACTTCTTTCTTGTATATGTTGTAAGTTCCTTTGTTCTTGATAAATTTGTTTCGTATTTTTGAATATTATTTCTTCTTACTAAATACTTTTCTATAACTGTTGTTGTTTACTGGTATTTTACAAGTCACATGTATTCAGCACATTACTCAATAAATGTAATTCCTAAAACGACTGTGAAATTTACAAGTTTACACTTATATCAATGAAAATCGTGCATAGTAGTGTTATTAAACACGAAACAAGAAATTTCAAATACATGAAAAATATATCTAAAACTAAATAATTAAGATTCAGAACACTATTAAGCCTAATAAATCATCTTGACAATTTTTTTTTTCAATTTAGAAACTGATGTTTTGCTAGACACTCAAAAAATAGAAATATTATTGTAAAGATCATATGGAACTAATTTTATAAACTTATTTTTACAGAATTCTGCAACTAGCTCCGAATAAACTGCAAAGAAAATCATTGAAGACGCATTTGACATCTGGGAGATCATTCAAGACGCATTGATTATAGAATTGAAAATGCCATAATTAACGCAGTGTGTTTTATTTCAATGCCAGATTATAATCACCACGTGTTAATTAAAGAATATCGTAAAGTTTTATTGAGTTTTTTTACAAAGTTTTTTCATAAACGCAATATTTTTAAAAGGAATGAAAACAAATAATCAAGATTAGTTATTTTGAATCAATAAAATTGTAAACCATATATAAAAATTAGATATCTTGTGTGAAGAATTGTTTTGCTTTTGTTATTTTCTTTGCATTTACTATGTAAGTGAATGAAAGTGACTGAAATTCAGTGATCCCCTACCCCCAAACAGACCAACCAAGGTCTTAGAACAATTTGTTAACTCTGTGACCACCAGACTTGCATCTTGGACCAACTCATCTGAGGTCGTTTTTTGACATAGACAAGCCTTTGAATTCAGCTTATAGTACATACTTTTCATTAAACAACTTAAAAGCAAACTTATACAAATGGATAAAATTTCATTCCCTTTTGGATGGTTTGATGGTCAAATTCAGAATGTTTGGAAATCAAACGACAGTGCAATGATACGACAGTGCATTCTTGAACTTACACCATTGTTTATATGTCCTTATGAGCGATAGCTATTGATTCTAGGTTCTTGGGATATCAAACTTGGTAGCTGGGTACCCTTGTTCATGCTCTAATATTGATTTTAGGGTGTAAATAACAAAATTTTCCAATCAAATAGTAAGACGCAGGGGTTTCCAAGAGCCTCATGCATAGGCCTACCACATGAACCTATTTTGATCAAGGACGCTGCCAATATCTTTCAAAGTTAATGTTCCATGAAGCAAGTAATATAAAGACAGTATTCCTAGACAAGAGCTGTAGTGGCAATGTAGATAAGCCTCTGGTACCTTTGGGACTTCCTCTACAATACTGCTCTGTACTTAATACTATACTTAAATACCCAACCTTGTACTTAATAACCATTGGACTTGACTTCTTGTATTAAGTACTTAACTTTATCTCTCATATTCACATTTATAGTGTTTGTTACAAGATAATTCTAATTTTAAGATGATTATTTTTTGTTAATTTATCACACCAAGATAACTAAAACAGTAACGAATAGTCACAAGATTGTGAAAATTACAAATCATATATAAAGAATAAAAAAAAACATTATCCGACCTATCAAAACTTAGTATTAAACCCAATTAAATATAAATAAAGAGTGATATAGCATAGTAAATACTAATCTTACAAAAAATACCTAAAAGTGTAAATATTAACACATAAACATAAAAACCATAACAACAACAAGCAGTAACATTAACAGCAGCAAAAAAACATTTATCTACGGACAAACAACAATACTGTAATAACAAACTACGAGTATTAACGTTGTAAAATAAATAAATTACGGTACAGTCATATCACTAATCGTGTTCTCTGACTTCCCTAAATCCCTTTAAATCTAGTTATCTTCCTACCCTTACCTTAACTGGTGATGAAAGGGCTGACAGACTAAAAGGTAAAATAATCGAATGAAAATATAAATTTAAACTACATGTTTTGTGGTGCAATAATAGTTTTCAAATTAATTCTAAAATTCCAAATATTTTTAAGAGTATTAGATGTTTTAAAACAATTCAGAAGCGTTGCAGTCTCGAAGTAGTTCGAAGGGTGAAATTAACAATTGAGCTGATGGAGTAAATCCCTTCGTAATCTGTTTGGACAAAGACCTTTGTAATCCGAGCTAAAATACTCTCAACAAGACCACAACTTAATTAGTCTTTGCTAAGATTAAATACTCAATCAAAAAACAATCTCCTCTGGAAGGAAGTTATATTGCGTCTAGAGATGTTCGCACTGAATTTTACACACGTGACGAATATCATTTAAATTTAGTCTCACGATATTTAATTGCTTATATTAAAACATATCATTTTCGATACATAAGTTGCAATTAGCTTTAGGAAGCTTGTGCATAATGACTTAGAGTGTAATGGATTTTTGGTTAGGAAAATATTTATTTACTGTTAATTCATAGCCCTCAAGGTAACTTTTATGAATAAATAGAATTTAGAAAACTCCACGATGATATCAGACATTACGATAACAAAATTTAAGTGACTTTTTTAATTACGTCCCAATAAAAACTGAAGGAGATTAAAATTGTTTTAATGTTTACAGTAAGTACTGTACATGAGATATGAATTCGTTGAGTGACATGTTTTTTATTCATTTACGACCGGAAATTATATTTGTTTATTAAATATAATGTAAGACACTTTACTTGTTTTAATAAAAAAAGCATGTAAGGAATTGTTTAATACTACATACAAAACATTCATTCATTCCAATTGTCTTTCATATACATACTCAAAAAGTTTATATTCCTATCGTTATGGCATTTTCCTTTGGACCTGATTATAAAATGTCCCAAAATTCTGCTTCAAACTCTTACAATTTCTCTTGGAACGATAAAAAAACTCCCTTGTTTCCTATCTTCACAAATGGTCTCTTAAAGGAATATCCCAAAAAAGTTTTCCTTAAAAATTCCGACCAAAAAAGGAATTGATTATCTATAAATCAGTATCGCGTTCATTGACTGAGTCAGTAATATTCCGTGTTGATTTCAACACTTTAAACAAACACAAGAGCAATTACTACACTAGAGAATGTAATAACTGAAGACGACTTCAACATTCCTTACATTCCAGGAGAACTTGTTAGCTTGGCCTCATTTACTTGACCTCATTAAATGTTCCTTTCAATCACAGCAAGTAAACACTTAGTTACTGAGCTAGTTAATCGTTTTCAGACCTTTACCTGTACAACAACGATCTATTAATATCTGCATCAGGCAAATACAGTATATTAATTCAACTTCGTACTTTGTGCCTGGCTATTTATCCATTGGTTTGAATCTAACTAAATATTTATTTTTTAGACTATCTAAGACTCTGGCTAGGAGCAATTTATCACTTCCTCCTAATAAACAGATGATTGTCAGGTAGGGCAATGCCAGGCCCTACTCAAGACACGGAACCGGGATAGTGGGGCGATGACCTAAGCACTCTTCAGAGAAGGCTGTTTTTAATAAACTGGTGAAATCAAACAATGTACCTAATGGTAATAAGTTTTAGATAGTAAAAAATGTACATTCATAACAGATGATTGTCAGGTGGAAAAATTTAGCTTGTTTATTTCTGCTTTAAAATTAAATCTAATAATTAAGAAACAATTATTTCTAGTTTTGATGTCGATAACAACGAAAAGGTTTTCCGCCTCTCAACCAAACTGCAACTTTTAAAATTTGTAACTTAAAAATGTGTAATGTAGTTAAGACCAATTTTTTATACATATACTGGTTCAAAGTATATAATTTTAGAATTATATGAAAAAAGTGTTGCTAAATTACCATCTTAACTTTTAAACAATTAATTTTGTAAAATTTTAAAATTGCTAGTATACTTGTACCTATCTTGTATCAAACTAAATTCTTGGCGGATTGATAACCTAATTGGCACGCGTATTAATTATTTCTCTCGGGAACTTTGTAGCTGCCGAACCTCGCTACCGAAGCAACACCTAGCGTGCCTTGTCCGTAAGTAAAAATTTATATTTTCGTATCATAAGTTAGCCCTTTCATGCGAGATATCTAATTTGAATGTAATGCAAAATTTAAAATATAACTATTAAAGTAACTTACCTTGAATGTGTTTTATTTGCCAGATCAGCTTGGATAATATTTGTGGCGATGTCCTTCTGACGAGACCACGTTGTCGTGATTATAAGTTGTCTCGATAAATAGCTAATACCGTCGCGATATTGTTTTAGGCGAGTTGAGGTTCGCTCTTTGAGGGAAGTTATTTTTAAAGTTTTAATAATTATTAATTTCGAAGGCACAATCCATAGAACGTTAGAATATTTAGGCCCATCCCATGGTATCATATTTTAGTTCATTCATACTTTATTTGGCAGCAACGTGGCAATACTTTATTTTATTTTACCACCTAGAATTGGTGCTTTTATATTTTATTTGCCAATATTAAACATATACGTAAATTTCGAATTTCGAGTATTCATAACTACGACCTCAGCGGTGTCCAACCCCATGTGCATTGTACATTCGGTAACATATTTTTTTATTGTTATTTTCAGAGTTAGTTTGTGATAATTTTTAAACTAGAGTATCTATACTTTCTGATCCGAGAGTGGACTTTTTCTTGGAGAACTCAGATACATATATTTAAAAATATTAACTTTAAGTATACTTACTCGGACATGAAGTGTATGAAGCTAGGAAAAATATAATGCAAGAAAATAACCCCCTGTCTTATTTTTAACACCCTACCCAGTTAGACCTTCACCAAAACTACCACGGCTGGTGATCGATTTTCACATACAAGAAAATTAATTATTCCAAAACTATTGCAAGAAATGTACTAAAGCTTATTCATAGTGAGAAGGGTAGTGAAATTATCTTTCTTGACGAGTCCATTAGTTTGTTTTCAGACGCGTTCCAGTGTCATTCTAGTAAACAGAAAGGATATTTATAAACAGATGGTCGTAAACAAGCCAATTACAAATGTAAATATACAACAGACAAAGGTCACAAAACAGATTATCACATAGACAAAACAAATACCGCCCGGCCAATATAATTGTGTGTTGGACACGAACACTGGATAGACCTTGGGCAGACATTGTCAGAATCCGTCGGACGCTTCATTATCGTAGTTCAGTTCTAGAATTCCGCGAAAGGTGAGTTAAAAACTGCACTAGTTATTTTAATGGTTCTGAACACAGAATATATTTTGTGTGATTTTACATATAATGTGATTATGTTTACCTTTAGTTAACTAAGTTAAGATTAAGTTTGAGGTTATGGTGGTACAGTAGGTGTCCCATTAGGTTCGGTTTCTGCCGAACTTTTACATCATTTTTTAGTTACAGTCCATTACTTTCCTAACGGCATAAGAAATAGAAAGTACTTTTAAAAATTTCACTTAATACTTTAACCAATTAAAGTAATATTCAACCGTATCTATTATCTGGCCAAAGAGTGGTAGGAGATGACGATATTAAACTTACATAACATGTATATAAAAGAAGGCTGAATCGAGTGACAAATTTCATTTATAAAAATTTTTAATTTACTAAGATAATACTCCATTAAAAAAATGCAATATTATTAAATTATATTTTTTTAGAAATTCCGCTTTTTAAATCATAATTCCTGAAAAAACATTTAGTTTTCTGAAGTTATACCATATACATATTGTAAAAGTTCACACTTTTATGAATAGTCGGTTTAATTTGGGCCTGAAAAGTGACTATAATACAATGCCTATATTTCTTATACAGTTATTAAAAACGTTTTCAATAGTTTTTTAAACTGGAGAACATAAGTTTGCAAGCTCTGATGGTGGTAGCGACAAGTCTTACAATTTCTTTTTGAAATTATTTAAAATTATTATTCTGTATTTATCTATACATGTATATGTAATTGTTTATTTAACACAGAAATACTAAACATCCTAAAATGTGTGCTATGGATTATTTGGAAAAGGAATAGGTTAAATCTATCAGGTGTTTTGTATTAGAATTGCTTTATTAATCTAAACAAATATTTTTTAGTATAACTTAATATAATTAGAGGGATTAAACATAGTGAACAACACGTGAGCAATTTAAATTTCGTTTGGCTAAAAATTGGGTGACGGTTTATAAAATGGGTAAATGTGTGTTTGAATATTTAAAACATTATATGGTTTAAGTGGTTTAAATGTATGGTCCAGTAAATCTACCAGGAATAGGATGTTCGCTCCGAAATTTGCAACAATAAGTATTTGATAGGAAGTGATTTGGAAAGGTTGATTAAATAATAAACAAACGTGTAATGTTGTATTAGAAGCTTTTATCAAGAACATGTACAGAATAGATGTTTTATTTCATATTATTTATTTCTAAATGGTTGTAAATTTCTACTTTTATCATTCTCCTCATAGTATTAGATAAATACTTATCGGATATTTTAGACAATCGTTCCTATGGTTATGGTAAATTTATTGTAAATTGTAGTATTTTTAGGAATATTTATTTTGTGCGTTTTTTATTTAAACATATCTTTATTTAAAACCCTTACAACATTGACCAATTTAGTATGAATGTCAAATTAATAACGTATATTAAAAATATATTTATAGTTAACATTTTATAGATTTAATTCTAAGATGGGGCCAATTTAAAATTTGACTTACATTAAATCAAAAGCTAGGCATTTTATTGATGTAACAGTTTTTTAGAAAAATTTCCTACAATTTGTTTAAGTAAATCAAGTAAATATTAACAGACTTATTGCAACTTTAGTAAAGGTAATACGCGCGTCCAAGTTCCCAGCGTTATAGTTAAAATTATATAGGTTATTATATAGTTATTATATAGAATTATATAGTTATTATAAAATGATATAGTTATAAAGCTATATTATAAAATGATATAGTTATAAAGCTATATTATAAAATGATATAGTTATAAAGCTATATTATAAAATGATATAGTTAAAATATTATAGACATTTATGAGCTATCATATGTAGGCGAGTAAAATATTTACTATAAGTTTTTTTATATACATTAACGTTGACTTATATATGAAAATTTGGTTATGTAAGGATTTTAAGTTAAAACGTGTTTTAATAAAAAAAACATATGCATAGTGTAAGTACATACAGAATATTAAACATATAAAAAATGAAACTATGATTATTAATGAGTTTACCATAGAAATTATCCCTATAAAACCCCGATAAATTGTTCTGTAACAACCTGTATAACTTTCAGAATTATAAACAATATTACTACAGAAACATTTATTCTCCAAACCTCTCTAGGTGTTTTTGAAAGAGAAGCGGAAATCTCAAAGCTGTTCATTTTCATTTTCAAAGATTTTATAATTCCTTGATTTTGGTATTTTTACCATTGTTTGATATTTTGTAGCCATAAATATTTCTCTATCCTTTTCATTATAGGAATGGAATAAATATTCTTGGTAAAATTTATATTCTTTTAAGTGCATTTATTTTACAAGCTACATTCTGTGAACATGTGCTAACCAAATACGTTAACAGTAATTCTGGGTTTTTTAATGTTGTTATTTTTTTACAGAACAATGAACTTGAATGCTGGGATGCTGAGATGCTCGGATTGTGCACGTAGTGTAGATAAGTGTACAGAAATACGTATTCAATACGGTGACATTCATCACACCTGTTTCGCCTGCCAGACCAGGTAATCTGCTTTTAAACTTGGATGATATGATATTTTTCTTTTCAATACATTTATTTCATTCAAATTTATCTAATTTAACACGTACCTAATACAAACATATAATTACTAGGTAAGGAACTCAACCGTTCTGGTAGTAGGTTCTACTAGAAACTTATTACAAATATACATTCAGACTATTTATCCTGTCAATCTTATAAAACTTTCTGGATTATCAAGGGCGAAAGTGATGCTGAACAAGTTCAAACTCGATACAAAAGATTATCTTATAAATATCCCGGACAAGTTTATTAGCCAACTTAGTGCACCATTTCGTTCCAATGGTGATCTTCCAAATCACAAACAAATTCACACTCCGTTTATTATGGGCCTAGGAAAATATTGTTTTTGTACAAATGAAATTGGAGTCATGTACTTCAAAAATAAACCAAATTTATTTTTCAGTTGTTCCAAAATCCACCTACTTTTTCCGACTGAGCCAAACACACTATTTTGTTGAAAACAATTTATTTTAACCACAAGCTATAAAAGCTTGCTTGTTGAATATGCACATTTTCTGGATTTCAGTTAATTATATAATAAAGAAATATTGTATGTGCTTCTGAGACATTTCCATATAGGTTATTTACAGTTGCAGCAATTTGAAAGTAATTCTTCAATTTCATGAGGTGACTAAAAGCCAAAATTAAAAAAACTTACATTACATTAAGGACTTCAACGGAAATCCACCAAAACCAAACGTGCTATGCTTGTGGTTTGTTTTTAATTGAAGTTAGCGTTATTATTCATATATAAATAATATACTTATAAGTGTTAAGATTATTGAGACTTATCAGCCTTACCTCCCTATTAATAACGTTACAGCCCATTTAATACAATTCTTTTTACAAAATGTAGTAAACTTATAATAGTGAAGTATACGAGATGTTATTTTACAGAGTGTGTGACATGGCAGAAGATGATGACAATAAGCACCGTTTTAATTTTTGCAGCCGGGCCGAAGAAGAAAAGGATAAGATAGAAATTAATGGAAATCGTCTGATGATTATCCCTTTAGCTTTTGCACTGCAGGAACACTCAAGCAGATGCTCATCAGTTGACGCATTTACCACAAAGATAACTATTTTACTAGAACATCCTTTCCTAACTCAAGTATATAAGATATTGTTTAATGTACATAAAGAAAATAAATAACGTTCCTGGAAGTTTTTTATTCTTTGTGTTTATTATTTTATAGTTCCCATTCAGCATCCATTTTAAAGACCCATACATGTTTTTTTTTTCAGTTTACCTCACATATGTATAATAATTACTTTGTATTTTACACTGGTAACATACAAATATTTATCAGCTAAGTTTAGAAAGCTTATCCAAACAATACAAAGTTACACCACATGTAACTTATTTGCATTACGGACATAAGTAATAATTGTATTTAGACGTTGTTGCACGTTAAAACATTAGACATTTATTTACCGGGTGTCCCACGAAGAGGTTTAAACGTTTGATTTTATGTTACTTGCCCATTTATGCACCAAACATGTTGAAACTACACATTTCATTAAATAAAATTTCAATCAGAAAATTTGAACATAGCTTATTAAAAAACCTACAATTACAGTCCTCAATTATTCGAACTGCAATCTATCCACAGCGACACACTGATAACAGCGCTTAACAAATTAATCGTAAGCTCTTACAAAGATATTTTGCGGTGCCTGGAGAAGTTCCTCTTCCATTGATTTTTTTTAATTCCTCATCATTATTAAAGCTACGAGTATAAACTTGTTCCTTTAAGTAACCCAATAGAAAGAAATCACACACAATTAAATCTGGGGATCGAGATGGCCAATCTAAAAAATCACTTCCACGACTAATCCAACGGCGATGAAGATTGGATTGAGTAATCGCTTGGATCATTTAGTAATCGCTTGACAGGATTTGCGAAATGAGGAGGAGTGCCATCTTGTTGGAATATTGCTTGATCCATTTCTGGAACCGTAAAATGAGGCAAGACTTGTTCATTTAAAACCTGTGCATATCTATTCCCAGTCATTGTACTGGAAATGTCGTAAAATAGCACTCCATAACAACTGACAGCTGCCCAAACAGTAATTCATTTTCATTTGAGTGTGGACAAGAATATGTGGATTTCCGGTGTTGTAATAATTACAATTATTCCTATTTACAATCAATTATTCCTGAAAAACAATTTGAGTATGCCAATTAGGACCTAGCTCGTGAAACTCAACGATACGAGAACAAAAGTCTACTCTACTATCCCGATCATCTACAAGAAGATTATAGACTAGGTGACTTTTGTAAAATTTTATTTCTTTTTTTTAATAACTCTCTGTACTGAAGACTTTGGAACACCAGATTCAAGTCCAACCTTCCTTAGTGATTTCGATTTACCTGGAGAGCAGAGCATTGATGCGCATACTAGGCCTAGTACTTCTCTTTCCTCATTTCATCCTCTAGAGTACTTTTTTACGACACTTTATAACTAAAGATTTTTCCACTTAGTTATTGTTGGATTGTTAGGTGGTTCAACTTCTGTGTAGGCAACCTTAAATTTTATGATTACCTCTGTAATGTTGCAAAAATCAATAGCCCACACACAACACTTCACTTTTTATTCAACACTAGCTGTTTCCCGCGGCTTCGCACGCGTCTCTTAAGCTTTGCCCGTATATTTCTTTGCCTTCAAATAGTGTTTGGATATTTTAATATACGTAACTACTGTGTTGTAATTGCAGTTTATAATGTGCAGGCGCTTTGATAACTTTTATATCTTGCAGTACAGCCTGGTGGTTAGTTACATCAATGGGCATTGCGTATAAACCTTCTACATAGAAAAATACAAATTTTCATAGTGATCGGTCCAATAGTTTCTGAGTCTATAAAGGACAAACACACAAACATTCATTTTTATATATTATGATTGCAGAAACAGTTTAAACAAAATTTGTCGTTTCTCTTAAGCTTACTCTATGCTTTAAAACTATAAGTGTAAAGAAATTTATATATAAATATATTTTTTGTCGCATTATATATATTTACAAAGAACAGCTGATTAAAAATTTGAAAAGACTCTTTCACTTAATAACATATGTTTGCTGCAATGCATTTCTTACGGGTATTTCTGTAACCAGTGGGGCGGAATCCTGAATCGGGAAAGGGATAAAAAGTATCCTATAACCTTCTACAGATCAAGACGAACAAATTTTAAAAAAAATTAGGCGAATCCGTCCAGCCGTTTGTGAGTGATGCTGTTACACACGAACAGTTTCATTTTTATATATATAGATTAAAAGCCATTTCTCGAACTTAAATATCAGTGAAACTGTAATGGAGGAGGTTAGGTTACGTTTTTATAGCACAAGCAATATTCATCAATCAAACAGCTGTCCTTTAAAACTGTAACGCAGTAGTCAAATCAAGTAATTCAAGAAACTATTTTTATAGGAAATAAAATGGTAAAATTTTCAATATGTCACCATTCTGTTTCTACAACTGTTAGGGAGCTTTAATTTTGACAGAATATTTTTAAAACCGTACATGTGTATCAAGTCTGAATATACTAAAATTCAAGGGTTTATGTTTTATGTCTACCATAAAAACAGGCTTGATATAGTTTTCATTTACTGTTTTTTTTTTTTTTTTTTTTTTTTTTTTTTTTTTTTTTTTTTTTTTTTTTTTTTTACGGTAGAACTAATTTAACAGAGAAAACAGTTATAAGATGGCCATGCCAAAATAATAAGCGTTTATAATACTTGTGTAAAATATGAATAGCAGACAACAAAGCTAACAGACAATAAGAAGTCATTTTTCCAATGTCAAAACCATATAGGAATCTAATAATTTTTATAGCTACTATTCACATCCTCTTTTGATTGGGAAATGTTTCCACCCAAACATGTATGCCGATAAAGGCAGAGAAAATTCAATATTTTTAAATTAAGAGAAATTAATATTACCAATCAGCATTATATAACATGTGTTAACCAAAATATGAGTGCAAAATCTTCACAGGGATCTCAGATACAAGATATTCTAACACCTATCGCTAGACAACAATGTGGTGACTAAGTCAGACAACACATTAGTCAAGTGCTTACAGCCAATTATGGTTGAGAGCGCATGTTCTTAGCACAAAACAAAATCGAGATAACATAATCATGGAAAGGTGGTCTCGTCAGAAGGACATCGTCACAGCTTATATCCATTCAAATATGGCAAATAATAGGTTATATCAAAGGTAATTTTACTTCAATATTTACAATTTTATTTATAATGCAATTAAAATAGATGTCTCGCAAGAAAGGCGTAATTTTGGGCCCCTGGGATCCTCCGAGGTAGGCGGGTGATCGGCTAGAAAGTTCAAGAGAGAAAAGATTACTACGCGTGCCAATTAGGTAATCACTCCACTAAGAATTCAGCCCCAAGAACATCGGAAAATAATAATAATAACCAGTAATGAGTAACAAGGTTGCGAAATGTATATATAATACAATAAAAAGGTTCAGGATTATTGAAAAGTTCACATTCTATGATATAGAAGTGATCGTTAGCTGCTTGGCCACTCGGTTGAGTTTTAGCCAATCACGACAAAGTTCTACTTCCCTCCCTTGCCTGTATAAGCGGTTGTGTACCTCTGGCTCAATCAATTTTAGTTTCAATCGTTTTTAACTGATAATATTCACACACGAATGGCCACCACATATTTAGCTTGCAATTTTGTGGGAAATGTATAAACCAAAAAACGTAAGCGGGATTTATGATACGATTAGGTAAGCGTACTACGTGGAATCTTTAATAAATGAACTTAGAAAAATGTTTTTATGAAAAGTGGAAGATTTATGGTCTGTTGTAAATACGAGATTGGCAAACTATACTTTTACTGAATAATATTTTGATTTTTAAATCCATTTATTTAAAAGCTTATAAGAGTATTACACTTTATAAACGAAATTAAAAACCATTAATTTTATTTTGTATTTAATGCAGTACCTTCCAAATAAAATATACAGTTCAGATAAAAAAAAAACACAGCAATTCATTAGCACTCACTCCAATTTTATATCTAAATCATTTTTCTAAAGTAGTATCCATATTAATATAAATTCGAATATAATAATCGATTTTATTGATACTGTGATATTCAATACAATACTAGTTTCCGGTGCGAATAGATGCACCGTCCTAATGAATAGTCATGTGTCGAACCTAAACTAATTACAGTAGTTGCATTAATTGTTCTTATCGACACAGTTCTTTTTTATATAAATTTTTTATATAAGTTTATATAATTATATAAACTTGTATAAAAAAAAATGAAAAACATAATGAAATAAATAATTTATATCAATTGACTAAAGCATTCTTCATTATTTAGGGAATAATTCCATCAGGAGTATGGGTGTCAAGAAGCAAAATAATTACTGGCGCGACCATTATTATTGGCATAAGTATTCGAATCCACATTCTTCTTTTTTTCTTAATCCTTATGTATAAACATGATTGTTTTACAGTATGTCATTTATAGACTCAGAAACATTATGAAAATTTGTAATTATATGTATTTTTCCACTGAGAAGGTTTATATGCTATGCACATTGATGTAACTCACCATCAGTAAGCGCTATAAATAATAAGAGTTTTCAAAGCGCCTGCACATTATAAACTGCAATTATGATACAGTTTTGTATATTTGATACAGCAAAACACTATTTGAAGGCGCCAAGTTATCTATATATCTATATTATTTGTCTTTAGTTAGACTACTTTCTAATAAATGCGTGTATAATGGCTTTAAACAGTTTCTTGTTTGTGGCAACAAGGTAAAATCCACACCGTCGTTCGAAATAATATTAATTTGAACCAGAAGTGCTTATAAACGGGCAAAAGTTACTAAAATCGTGCGAAGCCGTGGGAAACAGCTAGTGAAATTATAAATATAAAAGCGCCTTTTTTCGTTGTTTTCACGCGTAAGCTATTTAACTGATGATACTGAAATTTTACATGGACATTCTTAGGGTCCATGGTATGAATATAGTCCTACTCTTATTCTTAAAACCCCTCCGGGATAGCCCCACTTGTATTTGAAGTAGCAGAAATCCCAACTTAGTCTGTAAAGTTGGGAAATATTAAATGAAGGGCCTGTTAATTGTAATAAACTGTTCTGTGTAAACATGTTTTATAACAGCACAAACATGTGTTTAATTAATTTAATGACTATTTCCAATTTGTTTGTATTTATGGTCTGAAAGCATAGAGTAAGCTTTATATGAACAACACATCTTATTTCAACATTTTCTGCAACCTCAGTTAAGCACAGAGTAAGGAAATGTAAAAATATCAAAAGGTTTAGTAAAAATAGCTTATAATTTAAACTGTACAGTTTTAGCAAATATTAAGTAAAAGACAAAGTTACTATCTAACTTTTACTATAAATTTAAAGTCTGTTAAAAAACCCCATCTTATTTGTCTTTTGACCTAAGTAGGTTTTTCAGATGTATATATATTTCTTGATCGGGAAACCAGGCAAAATCAAGTATGGAACAATAATACTAAGACTGGAGTAAATCATGAAAACTTCTATGTATATGTATTTTTTCACGGAGAAGGTTTATACGCTGTGCACATTGATGTCATTTGACACCAGGAAGCACTGTAAATAATAAGAGTTTTCAAAGTGCCTGCACATTATAAACTGCAATTACGAGACAGTTAAGTATATTAAATAGCCAAACACTATTTGAAGGCGCTCAGTTATAATGTATATTATTTTCCTTTTAAATATATTACTGGTTGAACTTAAAGCTTGAGTGATAGACTACTTTATAATAAAGTACATCTACGTGTACAATGGCTGTAAAAATACACTTTCTGACATATTTTCTTGTTCGTGGAAACCAAGGCACGTTTAACATTGGCATCGAAAATATATTTCATTCGAACCAAAGTGTTCAACACGTGTTTAGTTGGGAGAGAAACTTGAAAGCAACTGTGCCGCCCTACATTCCTGGTACAACTTGTTACCCAGAGCTCATTAAGCGTTTCTCTCAATCGAGTTTTAATACGCAGATTATTGTTGTGAGGTTACTTGGAACAGTCTTAGCCCAATTAGTTAATTACCTAATTAGTATAGGGAAAAACAACTATCCTTTAAACAGGTCCTTCCTGAACAAATTCAATAGATTCTAAATACAGAATTATTATAGCCTGTTCACAATAATATTACAACTATAAAAACATAACTCCAATTTAAAAAATGTGTTGATGGTAATTGTCTGTTTACACGGTAAATTGGAATTAATTTCAAAATATTATATCCCATTATTGAATCACAAATTCTGCATTTGAGTGTTTAAAGGGGTATTTATTTATTTATGGCAATACACAATTTTACAAACCAATCACCATGTGGCTGCATATGGAATCAAATAATTCTTACAATATGGATAAAAAGTGAAACTATAACAATCATTAACTAGGGAAACCCATCAGCAGTGACTTAATAAATATTTTCAACTATTAAGACAACAAATCAACAACCACCCTCAACAATGATAGCTAAGTATAAAATAACTACAAGAAAAAACAACCACCCATGAAGTATGAGGCGGCAAAATAGATCAATAATAACTTTATATCATAGGGCACGGTAGTGAAGTGCATCATACACTATGGCATTAAGCAAATCCGTCAAAGTAATCAACAAAACAACTCAACAACGAATGCATCACATAACAATACAGTTTATACTTAATACGCGATAATGCAAAACAGATAATAAACAAAGAAACGGAAAAAGCAGCCAATTAAACTGTAAGTGGCAACAGAAAATACTGTTTGGTTTTAAGACAACAGTAGTCGATATGATCACTAGGCATCGCACTGTAACATGAGGGCAAATGATTTTCTCAACATGATAGCCAGGTTCTAACCTTGCAAACACTATGTCTCCAGGTCTCATTAAGCGGGGAACTGTGTGTTCCCTCTCAGTCAGTCCCAGATGATGCTTGAGAGTATGGAAGTTGCAACCATGCTTCATAAGGAACCCACAATATTTCCATTGAAAAGAAAAAGCTCTCCTGATTGTCCTGACGATTACAGAGGAACATGTGCTGAATAATAATCTCTTTATTGCATTAGTTTAGCTATTTTTACATCATATCGCAATCATCGATAATTAATCCATTTACATTGTTTCATCCACACATTCACACACCAACATACTCACAATTCATACAAACATTCAAGACACAAGCGCTCTCAAATATCCTAGCGGCTTATCATGAATCCATCCACAGAGTAGAAAGCCTTGGACACGAAAAGGAGTTTTATACGCGTTTTAAATTTATTTTGATTATTGGATATTTTTATTTCTTCAGGGAACTTGTTGCTTTATCTGACACCAACTTCTATGGCTGTTGCGCTACTGTCATTCTGCGTTGATGAGTTCGAAAGTTTTCCCTGCCTCTAGTTTTATATTGATGAACGTCTCTGCCACGCACCTTGATCTGCAGTACATGGCCTCAAAAATATAGAGGCAGGGCAAAGTCAGCAATCCCAACTCCACGAAAGATTCCCTATACTACTCTCTGTAATTCAGATTTCCAATGATTCTAACACCTTTTTTTGGAGTCTAAAGGCTGCTCCATTTTGGTTTTCGCACAACTTCCCCTAAGTCTTATTCCATATTCAAAACGAGGATGGATTAGGCCATAGTAGGCCATTGTTAAAACTTCTGGGGAACAGAATTTTGTTAGATTGCGCAGAGTAGAGATGCCTGAGATAATGATGGTTAATGGTAGTAAACCTAATCCACCCAACCGACTAATACGCTTTACCTAGGAAGTAAGCCAGTTCTGGCCCAATAGCAAGCGTAAAATCTCCTGATAATCCTGATGACTCCTGGAATACATGGTCTAAATGATTTTTGTGGACTTTGCAATTTGAAGGGTTATGCTGAGGTAAAATTCCTTCTTCAGAATAATGGCCATGAGTGTAACAGTAACATACTAATGATATTTTCAACCTGGAAGACACGTTTAGCTCTTAAAATCACTTCTTCCTGTCTCACGATATATAAATAACTACTTGAGTTAGACTTTAAATCTGTCATATAATATGACACCAAATAATACGAGTATGAAGACAATATTGCGTTAAGATTTATTTAATAGGCAACATCAAGATTGACGATGGCGCATTCCCCTCCATGACATGGTTTGGCTGAGCGTTAGAGAAGCTTAATTATACTCATGATATCGCGAAAACTTATTGACTTATAACCTTGGAATTTCTCACATGTTTGTATAACTTTGTATAACTCAGTGGGCTGGGTCTTAGTTCTTCTTATGTCTGTCTTTCACAGGTTAGGCTATCTCTAGAATAAAGTGTGCTGAAAAGTTGAAATTTTGCACGAAGGAAACAGGATTTTTCCGGACATTTGCCATCGTTCAGTGAAACAACGATTTCATGTTTGACTGAACGATGGCAAATGTCCGGAAAATCCTGTTTCCTTCACAATCCTTCCATCGGCCAAAAAATAAACCTTCAAACAAAGAATTTGCACGAAGCTTCATTTCTGCGCAGGCAAGATCGAGCTTGATCATAGTGCATTGCAAGACGGCATTACTAGTTTGTACTAGGTAGCTTTTCGCACGATGGGCTAAATTATACCGAACCAGATGTTGTAGGGATATAACTCACAGCCTCGAAACTTACCAATGCCTGTAACGCCTGTAATAATAATTGTTATTGTCGGCCCTGAAAGGTTACAATTGATTTATTAGTGTAAAATCCCATATACTTCAATGTATACCTGAATGATTGGCTTCGCTGACGCTCAGCCAAATTCCATTGGCGGATACGAATCATCATTTACGTATGAAGACAAATTGTCATTTCTGTACTTTAGCTTTTCGAGATATCATGCAGACAGAAGGACAGACAGAAATTAAATTTTGCCAGTCTTTTGAGTGACTTCGCTAATGCTCAGCCAGTTACGTCTATTTCTGTGGCAAGCAGGACAAACATTAAACTTGATGTTCAATCAATTAAATTACAAATTTGTGGTACGCTGTTCAATATATAGACTATAAAGTATGAAAAAACACTTTAAATTATTTGTACGTTATTTAAGCACTATTGTTTCAGCGAAAGAAATTCAACCGTATTTATCAAATTTACTTTTGCCTCAAGCGGAGGATGAGACATAAAGAATGCTGTAATAAAGCACCTCCTTTCACTTAATTAATTTTTCTCTCCCCGGAGAAATAACTTAAACAAAACTCTTTTTATCGTGCAATAAAGCAAGAAAGGTGTAACAAAACTTTACAGATTAGCAATTTTACAGCTTTGACAGATCATGAAAATGCAGTTTGGCGAATTCAGGTCACGTTTATACCTGCTGGAATATAATAAATGCAAGTTATTAAATGTTCTTTATCGCATTGTTACATTTTTATTATCTTGGATAGTATGCAAGTCAGTCATAATTTCCTCAATTCTTTTAATAAATTATTCCATTGCTGACCATTACATCCATACTCATTTACGTAATTATATTCTGTAGAGGTAAATAAAAATTAAACAGTGTACATAAACTCTTATAACATCAGAAATATATTGCATCCATATGGTTCATACTAACAAGTAGCCTACTTGGTAAGCCGGAGAGTTTTATCCTTCCTGTTAGAATTGTAGAGGTTTTCCTCATAGCCACGGTTGCAGCTTCCGAATGATTTATGCAGTCGTGTATTGTATAGGCTAGCAGTAACCCGCGGCTTCACAAGCAATTTCGTAGGATTTGAAAGTGCATGAGAATTCTGGTTCGAGTGAATTATATTTTCGACGCCAATGTTCAGTTTGTGTTGTTTCTATGATTAAGAAAAAAAAAAAAACAAAAAACAAATAAATATATTGTATATAGTAACTAGATAGTACTTTTGTCATTTATATCTGCATTACAGTAATGCCCAAGCACTGTATATTTAATATCTGCTAAAATATGTGGTAAAATCATAGTTTTTATAAAATATTTTATTTTTTTATATGGATTTTTCTTATCTGTGATCAACAGCGATTGCAGAAATGAGAAGTATTGCAACAACTATCTAGCTTACTCTATGCTTTCACACTATAAATAATATAAACAAATTGAAAATAGTAGTAAATTAATGTAAACATATGGTTTTGCTACCATAAAACAATGTTTACATAGAACAGTTGATTACATTTAACAGAGTTCTTCAAGAAAATATTTAGCAACTCTAGAGACAAAGATGGGATTTCGGTACTTTTTAGTCCAGTGGGGCGTAGCCCAGAGGAATTTTAATAGGCCTATATTCATACCAGGACTATAAGAATGTCCCCATTTAAAATCTCAGATCAATCGGAATAGTTTATGCGTGAAAGCAAAATAAAGAAACAAAGACACTTTCACAAGGGGAGTCTAAATTCCATTTAACGATAATGTTAACTTTATGTTACATATCTCTGGAAGTAAGTAACCTAGAAACCTACATTATTGTTTGTTTGAAAGAACAGCTCTTTAGTTAGTTTCCGCGTAAATTATTGTTATTATTGGTAAAAAATAAAAAAATTTGTGATATTTTTTTAAAAATATGATTTTTGGAAATTATTTTTTATATTTTTCCATTTGCTAAATTTTTATTTATAATTGGAATATTTTGAAACTTTAGGAGGAACTAGTGTTTATAGTAATGCAGCTACAGTAACAATTTGGCTATCCTACCTATAACCGTTCTTGAGATATATCACATCAAATGTACAAAAATGCTATTTTGCGGAAAACTGCAAAAATTTAAAAATTAACACCAAAATTTAAGTTATATTACCTTTAGTATAATCCTGCACCATAAGATGAGTTCTCTGGGTCTTCTGATCCCTAGTAAATGTCTTCCAGACTTCTTTTGCCTAATGTCCTGCTTTGTCGGATTTTTTTTTTCAAGGTCAGTCATGGCCTTTTCTGCTTTTCGGAGTCGGTCCAAGTCCATCTTCTTCATAGCGGCAAGCATGTTAGATCCTACTTCCAACCCTAACCCCTCTAATATTTTACACTTGCTGGAAAACCCTTCATTAAATGATAGCACAGCATCATGTGCGCCAAATGACAAGGTGTGCAATCGTACAAAAGTTCTTTTAGGAATACGAGACCATATGAGGTTGTTTAGTGACTCATTTGGGTTCTGGACTTCCCTTTGAGGCACTTTGCTAATAACTCTGGATCAGACAGGCTCTTGAAAATTGGTTTTAATTTCAACATAATGGCTTCAGGAAGATGGAAATGTTTGCCATGGTCATAGGATTTATTTTTGAGTTCTGCTTTTTTATATTTACGTCACTTCATCATTCGGATACAATTGATGTGTTGGCGTTTCATTTGTAGATTGGACATGAAAATATGTTGCCCAAACAGCTTTCTTCATCTCAACTACACTATGGGTGTTCCTCCTAATTGATAATCCATAAAACGTCTGAAGCTTTTGAACCGCAGCAGTCGTTAGTCGGTTTTTCCCAGACAAAGGTTTCCTATCTGACAATTTTTCTTTTTTACATTTATCTTTTAGAGTGCGTAGGCGAGTCCCCATACGCTTCTGTACATGACCTACGCATTCTAGTTTTCTAATTACTACATCAGGTCCATAAGGTAGGGATTCAGATTGATACAGTTGCACGACCAAGGAGCTTTTTTACTAAAACTGAGTTGCAGGCCTTATTTTATTGATTTTTTTCATAGCTTTACGATTTATGTATTACAAAGTGTTATATATCATTGGAAAGAGGAAATTTCAAACTGTAATATTCAATAAAAAACCCAAAATTGAAAAAAAAAATAATTTTTTTCAATTTAGACTCCCCTTTTTTAAATGTTTGATGGCTGAAGTACTTTATGTCCTTTGCATCAATTCTCATTTTTTCTGAATAATTATACATGTTTATAGTCCGGAAGAGTATGTAGAACATAATTTTGAGAAGTTCAGTCTCCTTTTCCATCGAATATAAGTTTGACTTTTTGTAATCTCCCCAATCCTTTTGAGGTTCCATATGAGTCCCTTAAAAACGTAAACATAAATTCTAGTTAATTATGAGCACAGGTAGAGAATAAATAATACTATGAGTCATATTGAAATCATGAATACATATTTTGTTGTGCTTAATTTCGAAGCTATATTTGTATTTTGACTTTCTGTTAGCACCATTACAATGTAAATGTTGGACATCATAAATTAGAATTCTCATGATTTTAAAATTGTATTTTAAACTAGTCCCAACACAAAAATTCGACGATAGCTTTGGATGCCCCTAAAAACTACACTGGGGACATGACGAAATCAACAAACTTTTATATAAGCAGTAAGCTATTGCACACTACCCAGAAAAATATCCTATTACAGAACAAATTACTCATGAAAGCGAAAATGTGGGTTACAAACTAATGTGAACTTGCCCTACTGGAGAAACATCAACATCATTCAGGCCAAGAATAAATCGTCGTGTCGATGTTCGACATCAAAATTTACTTAGGTCTGTGTCTGCACATGTTGTACAATACTTTAAAACTTTTGAAATGTATTTCTCTAACTGGCATCAATAAATTTTTAAAATTATAAAATAAATATAATATCAAATCGTTGTTGAAAAGGTACGAACAAATCCAACATATTAGCTCTTCAAACAAAAATCACTCTTAAGAATAGGTAATGAATAATACGTTTCTTTACCTGGGTTTAGAAAAGATGCATGTTTTATTTACCAACTTTTATTCAATACCTTATTGGTATCTTTAATGTGCTTTTAACCATTTTTATTCTTTTATTTGTTCATTTATTGGCTGAGTATTAGCGAAACCTATCGATCGAAGGGTTGAAAAATATTTATTTCTGACTGTCTGATCGTCTGTCACACGATATTTGTAAAAGAAAACATGCCTGTAGAAATTATGCATGAAGAGGGCAATGTACCCAAAACATGTTTTTTTTAATTTCTGCCACTAATTAATCTTTTTGTTCATTAAAGTGTCTCACTAGGACAGGGTTTTAAAAGAAAATATATTATTAACACCCCTCCCACCCCTTTTCAGAGGAAAGGGAGGGGGTTTTTCAAGAAATTCTTGTTTTACACCATAGCTGCTTTTTGTATTGCACCTATTCCAAATGTTTAGATGTGTTTTAAAGCTAATAAATAGCCTTACAAAGTGTAGTATGGAAGTTTGTGTAGTTATTAAAATAGGTTAGTAACATTTTTATTTTACTTTTTTTTTTTTCAAAAAATTATAATTTTCTATAAATGGAAAAAAATTATATTAAGAGTATAATTTAAAATATACTTGATCCCATACTACACTTTGTGCACTATATATTGATGAACACATGTACAAAATATGAGGTCTCTAGGTCAATAAATAAAGAAGTTACGTTGTAAAACGTGTTGGAAAACACGGAAAAAACAAACTTACGGGAAAAGGCAAAAAACTTCATATGTTTATTATATATGAAAAGTAAGACTATTTACATAATCATTGTTTTTGTGTTTAGTGTAAATGTATTTTACACTTAAAAGAGTCCAGCCCCATAGGTAACACCTTCTTTTTTTAATTTCTTTTCTCTTCCTTTTTCATCTTTTTTTCAATTTAACTAACTTGCTGACGGAATATTTTATACTTCAAGTTTTTCTTACTAATTTTGTTTTCTAGAATATTGATTTTTAGTTGATTGATTCATGACTAAATCAAAACTAATAGTCTAAATCACTAAATTGTTCAAAAAAACACAACAAAACACATGTCAATTCATATTTAAAACACGTTCACATACATATATTCAAAAAAGATTATATAGATTGTAGATATGTACAGTATGTGATATAAATCTAAGATAGTGGCGGTTTCCATTAAACAAACAAAGTTGACCAAAACTAAAAACAAACGGTCTGGTCTTGCTACTGTATCTATTATGAAAGGTATATTTAATGTACCGCTTTATAGTTCATCTCCCTGTGACAATTTGTATGGACATAAATTACATAATCTAAGTTAAAATAAATTGCAAACGTGTTTAACAAATTTAGCAGCATCACTAACGGACAATGGGTCGTAAAGCAGGCGATAATAAAACCTCGCGGGAGAAATAATTCCAGCAAAAACTCGCTTCGTGCAATGAAAACAAGAAATATGTAACGAACTTCGTAGATTAACAGTTTTACTGTTTTTATGGGATCGCTAAAATAACGTCTTGCATACTTGGAGAATATTTTGAACGGTGTTTCTTCTTATGATGGAGGAATAAAACCACTGTAATAAAAAGTTATTACTCTTACTGTTTTATGTTCTGTTTTACGTGACTTTAATTATAGCTTGCTATACAATTTCGAATGCTAAATAAAAATTATTTTTTTTGTTATGGCTACTCTAAAATGTTTTAAGGCTATTTTATCCTATAGTAAAGGGTTTTTTAATACATTTTGAGTATTGGGAAAATTAATACACTTGTCACAACATACCGAAGGTCTACTTTATTCATGCCCTGCAATACGATGTTTTATAGATATTTTGCATGTAGTTTGACACATTTTCTGACTTTTGCATATCACTATAATGCATAGGTATGATTTTTCTCTTTGGCACGGTTTTTCCGTCTATGTGTTAGATTTAATATTAGCCTGAGAAGAGATCAAATGGAAAATCTCGAAACGTAGCGCTGCTGAATTTTGTTTCCTTTAGCAATGTCAAATGTCCGTAAACACCCTCTTATCCTCCAAGTGGTTCTAAACATTCAAATACATTCTAAACAAATAAAAGACATACAGACAAGTATTCAGTCCTTTATACAATCGTAAAGTATTATTTTGACCGATCATTATGAAAATTTTTATGTATGATATGTATTTTATCCAGTAGAAGATTTATATGCTACGGCCATTAATGTAAATCGCCACCAGCCGGCGCTGCAAAACATAAAATTTTCAAAGCGCCTGCACACTATAAACTGCAATTACGAGACAGGTACGTATATTAAATAGCCAAAAACTATTTGAAGGCGCTAAGTTATTATGTATAATTGTCTTTAAGTTAAATTTCTGGTTGAACTTAAAGCTTGAGTGTTAGAACACTTTATAATAAAGTACATGTACGTATACAATTGCTATAAGCATACACATTGACCGTGGCAACAAGGAAAACTCTACATCAGCGTTGGAAATATAATTCACTTGAACTAGAAGTGCACATACAAAGCGTGCGAAGTCCATATAATTAAGGCTTTGGACTTTGTCGACTACGAGACTCCAGGTGGCTTAAGGTACAATATTTGAGTCTAAGTAGAAATATGGTAATTCTGTTGACTTGCTGATCGTCTGGGGTCTCGGACCGCCAGAGAGTTTCAGAGAATATTTTCCGTCAGATAACATTGACGCTCCCATTAATAATTTATCATTTGCATTGATGTTGTTTTGAATAACAACAATTTGTTTAAGATTCCAGAACACAACTGCAGTATTACAATTCAAAATTAGTAAAAAATCGAGAAATTGTAGTTACAAATTTTTAAAAATTTCATTCTTTCTATTGGTCATAAATTATTTAACTCTTCAAAATTAGGACGCTATTTGGTCGTAAAGGCAATCTACCGGTACTGTTTAGGTGAAGTTCTCGGGTTTATTTTATTTATTTTTTTTAGTGATCTGTTTTAGGTTACTTTGCTTGGTTGTAGTTAATCATCTATATCTGTTCACAAAATACCTTTTCCAGCTGGAACATTCAACTTTCTTTTCTTATTCTTTCGTATTGGCTCAGTTTCTTTTTTCCTATTCTCTTCTAGATAGCTTTGGAATGAGTTGATCAAATTTTGGGTGATATTAGAATCTTCAGGACCGGTACCGGTGCCAGTATGGGCAGTACTGGTATTTTTGCCTTCATTCGGGAGTCTTTTCAAAACTTCATTTCGATTCAAAGGCGAAACCCTGCGGCTTTGAAGCCACTTTTCAAATTCTGGTTGATATTGTCTTCACCTAATGGTTCTAAACATTCCTTCAAGAGTCTAGGAAATCTGTCCTTTGGGATGGTACCACGGGTTTTTTCTTTCCATTCAGTCAGAGTTTCACGCTACTTAATTTTAAGCGGCCTGAAAAATGCTACGTCTAGGGGCTTGGTATAGTGGGTACTATTGGGAGGCAAAAGTACAAAACTGATGTTGTAATTGTTACATTCTTTGATAATATGTGGCGAGATATGGCTTGAAATATTGTCTCCAACCAACACTTTCTTAGCCTCCTTGTCAAACTTTTGAAAATAAGGTAAAGCTACCTTTGTGAACCAGTCCTCAAAAATGTAAAGGACACTTTTTAGATCTGTTGTAGATTTCCCCTTTAGGGCCGTTTTCAGTCCAAGAATCATAAAATTTTATAGCCTTGTAACATATATACGGAGGGAGTAGAGTCCCAATGACACTTCCGGCGAACATGACCGACGTACTAGATTTTGAAAAATCTATAACACGTTCGGGGTGTCGTGTACCTCTCCTTACAATCACGTTTTTTTACGACCTGGGTCGTCTGTGATGTTGGTCTCGTCGTAATTGACAATCATTGAAGGTTCAGCATCCTTTAATGTCTCAGTTAGCTCGTAGAAATAGCTGTTGACAGTACCCATATTCACAGCTGCCCTATTTCTTTTGATGTTTTGGCACAGTCTTTTAGATCATTCAGCACAGTTCCTTTTTAGAAAGGAGTCAATGAAATCCACTCCTGGCATATTGTTTTTGAACTTCGATTCATTACTATCACTTCGATCCAGATAACCCTTAACTATCGATCTTATGTCTAGGCTTGTCAAGGGAAACCCTGAATTCCCAACCATGGTTTTGCACTCCACTAATCTCCTTTCCTCTTCAGAACTTAGAACACATGGCTTCCCTACTTTATTTTTTTAACTTTTAATGCAGCTGTAATAGCACACCTGGATATTCCATATTTTTCTGCAGCTTGCCGTAAGGATAGGCCTTTTAATATCTTCTACTGCAACTTTTAACTGGTCGTCTGAATAATCTTTATATATTTTCTTGCTCCAACACGTCTCTGATAGTTTCTAGTCATCTTTTAACTGGAAAAATGTAAAAAGAAAATAATTGAAAGATTTTAAAATACAGGTATCGTATATAGTATGGTGGTTTATGTTTGGGGTAACAACAGCCACTTACTCTTTGGTGGTCTTTGTTACCCCAGACACGGAGAAGCTGGAAATGAACAAAAGTTTTTTAAAAAACTTTTCAGAAACAGTCTGTGAAATGGAAACATTAATAAATAGGAATGTTTTAGGTTATGTTTAAGAGGTTAATATTTTAAAAAAAATTGCAGATACTGTACATAGTTGGTAACCAAAGTGACGAAGCTGATAAATGTTAGGGTAAAATTAGGTTAAGTATCAATAATTTGTATACACTTACATATAATAATCACAATGTAGTCAGCTATACCATTAAAAACAGACTAACGAACTGAACTAGTTGATGTCATAAACGTCTCTCAACCTCAATTAGTGTTGCCAATATTAGCGCGGGAAAAATATTCTGCAAAATGGCCTAAGTTACCCTGGTGGCCTATGTAACCCCCGGTTTACGGTAATTGAAGCAAACTTGGGCAGCCCGTCCTCAGACCGGTTTTTTGACAATTTAACCAATGCCCGGGTCCTTAGGGAACCCGCATGTCTTTTTGAAGGGACCGTGTCGACGAACGGCGTATGGCGGGACATCACGGGGTCCGACCAAATAGCTTTACTGGGGTCCAACACACCTGAGTTCGGCCCTGAATTTTGGTTTCAGCTGATTTCAATCTGGGCTCAAGCCTATTGGTGATTCGTGTTATTTCGGACATTTCTCGGCTTAAGATTATATAATGTCATCTGATATAGTTTTGAGGCCCTCTTTAGTGGTGAGCGAATAAATTTTATTAACAATAGCCTGCAACACATTAGAGTTGGTATTAGGTTGGGATGCTCCACAGTCCATGCAATCAGTCATGGACGTTTTTTTCTCATTATCAACAGAGTTCCTTTCGGGTAAGTTGTACAATATATTTTTAGTCTGTCTAGTAAATCGATCTGCAATCTCAGCGCGAAAATCTTCTAGTTGGCATGTTGCAGCGCCAGTGCCACCTTTAAGATATTTTAATAAGATATTTTGATAATAATTTAAGCAATTTATAACAATACCACAAGTCCAGCTTATAACTGTGTTGTTAGCTACTTGGTGCAGTCAGGATGAAATGAACACTTACAAAGCTCTTATCATTCAACACCCTTGTCAATTACTTTTTTGCAACATATTATACACACCTTCTTGTTATCAATGTAGGATGCCATTATAATAGATTGCTGGTTATTATCGTGATTGAACAGCTGTCTAGCATAGCTTTGGTTTTTTTGACGGATTAAAGTATAAATGCAAAATTAACAATCGTTTGATATAGCATGCTAGAGTTACGGGGAAAGAAATCTAAAAGGCTGCGGGTTTTTCGGCCATGTGTTTATTTTCAAATAATTTGGTGAGACGAAAAACAGCTTGACAAGCAGACGACATACAACAACAACGGTGCATTGACAGATAGGTTAAGCAAGATGTTTAATCCAAAAGGCAAATAAATCAATTTGTATCAGGTAAGTGATCTTATGCATACAAACGCAGACAAATCTGGAGAATCGCAATCTAATTGGCGATAAATAACATTGAAACCAATTTTATCATGAAAACGTTTGAAACTAATGACAATAAGAATCGCACAGTTATGATTTTTTTTATTTCTCCATCAAAACATTGTGAACGCAATTGTTTTTATAAGTTTAACGTGTTCTGTATGCCTTTATAACCTTCAAACAAATGTTCTAGCTGGCAGTTTTTGTGTCTCTCTTTTGAAAAAAATACTTCCATGCCAAAGATTTTTGTGTAACCATTCTTGGCAAACAACTCAAATATGTCAATCTACAGCAATAAATATTCTAGTTGCAAGTGCGAAACATTTTAAACAATATTAGCAACAGGCAATATTACTTATATAATTGGATACAAAGTAAGTAGTGAAAGAGTATTGATAGGCTACTTTACTTGTATTGGAACAATCAGGTAGGGTAGTATGATAAGCGGACCCGGTTTTTTTATATTGAAATTGGTAAACAATATTACTTAATCATAACCATTGATATAATCAATTGATACCAATTAATTATTACAACAATTAACTTAAATAATCTATATCAACAGCTGTAAACAATTTCAAATAATACTCGTAATATAATATTTCAATTTTATACAAGTAACATTTGATTATTAAAAATGGCTATCAATTTTAGGAAACTACATGACATTGCTTTAAAAGGTGATAAGACATGTTTTCGTGACTTCAACATGTTGGACAGGTTGGAACAAAACACCCATTATGTGAAATTTGTAGGAAAGAAACAACTGTAACTGTGAGAGGAGTAAATATGGTCGTCTTCAGTTTTCCTAATTTTGGTAATAATAATTTGTTTAATCATAAACTGGACTCATAAAGATGCATTATTGTAGTGCGATATAGTTCACCAGTAACTGAATAGTGGCAGACTTTAGTGGTAGATAATTTAGTCTAGGTCAGTGACGCTCTAGGTGTAATTGGAGAATTACCAGATTGTGTCTTGTTCACGAGTGCCACTGTGTAGGCCTACGATGGTAACTATTTATTGTAATAATTTAGCATGTTCATGCGCACTATTTTTCTTCAGTTAGCCCAAGATTGAGTAATCGAATAAAGCTCTAAATTTTAAAGATCTACCCAGATAGTGTAGGGTTGAAAAGGCAAGAAAACACCCTGGGGATCTATTGTGACAACCTTAAAATCTAAACAAGTCATATTGAGAGTCTTAATCTACCCTGTAGCTTGAAGACATACAAAAACATAGCAGACAATGACATCAGCTGAATCAGTGTGAATAAGGGACAAAACTGTGCATGTCTGAGTTATGGGTGATTCATATTGCACACCAGAAATAACTGTATAAGGAAAATAAGTCACAATTGAGTTATGCCGCAATGAACGTGTTAAGTTTCTAGGATTTAAAAATTGTCTTTAAACCTTTTCTGTAATTATTTGCTTTACACACTTCACATTATTGTTGTTCTTTTTCAAATTCTTAGAAAGTAAATAAGAAAGCAACATAAAACAATGTGGAAAACCCTAAAAATAATTCTTTTAAGGGAAATAGTGGCTGCATTGTAATAAGCGGTCACTGCGACAATCGAATCATCAATATTTTTGATTATCTATTAAGCAATAAAAACTCTAAACGTTAACCCGAATTACATTACTTATTATGTTGCAGCCGAACTACTTAGAGTTGAACAATCTGATAATAGTCCCTCCAGGCATCACTGATGGTGACTAATGGAAAAAAACCCTTGTAGATAGTAGATTACATGTTGGTAATGTATTGAAATTCTAATCGTAAATTATGTGATACTCAAAAATATAAAGCCACCAAACAATAATTAGTTATTTGAACTTATTGCTGTTAGAAGATAATAGACGTGGTTTAGAATTCTCCGTTAATTTTCAGTAATGTTCTTACATGTTTATTATAGCTCATAAGGCAAAATTTTTATCTTGGTTATTTCACAATAAAAATGAACTGATTGATAAAATTGAATGTTAAAAAGCAGATCCAATTTAGATAATACTTTAAAAGATATTTTTCAGTAATTTATTTTATAGAAAGTAAATCATGCATAATTTGCAAAGGGGCATAATTTTTTACCTTCAGGCATTCCTTTTATGTAGACAAAAAGATCAATGGGCCCAAAATTCACTCTTAGGACACACCATATTGTATTAAGATAATATTTAACTCAAAGTGATTCTTAATATTTTTGTTATTAGTGTTAAGTTGATTTCTCATGTTTGGTCCCATAAAAAATACTTAAACAAATTTTAACATATATTCCTTTTATTACCCAATAAGTACAAAATATATAGTGTTTTTTCGTGACAAATATTGAAAATTTTACTTATTTCCATAAATATATCAATATTTATGAATTAAATTTTCTCCTTTCTAAACCATGTTGTCAACCCAAAGTTAAATAAATTGTTTTCTAGGTTTGTTAATTGATTTGCTTTAGCTTATCAGTACATTTTAATTTATGATAAATTTAAAGGCCTCTAGTTTATCATCAGTCATCACATCAGTCTCTTCTCTTTCCTAGAAATGGGTGTTATTTTATTAAATTTTAATCCACCAGAGAAAATGTTATATGCCTTTACCAACTATACATTTTGCTTACATCTGTATTTACTGTTTCTGTGTAGAATTAGTTAAATTATTTGGATTGTTAATTAATTAACATAATTTATTAGTTATTAGCAGATCTTGGCAGGAGATAACAAACTGTATGATTTATTTTGTATTTGTAATTAATTATGCTCCTTTGAACAAGTGGTTAGTATTCTTGGGCAGTTTAACCCAATGTTAAATTAATTATCAATCCTTGGATTAATTAGATGACAAAGCTTACAGTGATATTGGGTTTACCAGTGGGACAGTTGGTACTTATGGGACACACCATGGCAATTTGAAAGTTAATTATTCTTGAGCCCTAGCACAATATAGAATTGAGGTATACTACCATCTCAAGGGTAACAAAATTACAATCTTGATGATTTAAATTACACTCCTCACCTTTTTATGTTCTGTTTTCATATTTTTTAAAACAGTGGGTACAATCTTCATGCAAAAATAATTTTTATATGTTGGACAAAAAATTATATTCTGAGTCAAGCCCCTAGTTTTGAACCTTACCAATATAGTCTTTTTTCAGGCTTGGATCTCATTGAAGAACACTTTTGCTTTGATATACACATCTGTTGGCTTGATTAAAAAACAAATTCCAGCTTT
Organism: Homalodisca vitripennis; assembly: GCF_021130785.1. Lineage (NCBI taxonomy): Eukaryota > Metazoa > Arthropoda > Insecta > Hemiptera > Cicadellidae > Homalodisca > Homalodisca vitripennis. The sequence continues at coordinate 61,030 of NW_025779031.1, read as the reverse complement.
GTTGGAAGGTTTCATATTTGGCTGTCATCTTGGTATGTTAAACTGTAAAATTAAGGTAAATTAGGCCCTATTAGTTTAGATGGTAAATTTGTACAACACTTACAGTACAATTTATTACTTTCAAGGTTGTAATATTAATTATATCCATAAAATTTTCAAATATTTAGGAACTCTATCATCTTGAAACCTTACAAGACAAAATATTGTTTGTAAACATATCCACTTATTGTATACTCCTAAAACAATTCAGTATTATTCTATACCTCCAAAATTTTTGTATGTTTGTTACTTTGAAAACTATTAATAATTCAGATGCGACTAGATGTCTTTCCAAAGTTTGACCAGTCGCCATATGAATGTTAAGGAATATAGCAGAATATACTAAAATAAAAGCTGTTTAATATTAAGTAATATTTTGGAGCTATGGCAGAAAATAGTTAAAGTTTGTATACAAATGCTAATGGGGACTAATTTGAAACTTTTTATTAGTTGAGACTGGTTAAAAAAGATCCAAGCTATGAGCAAGAACTATCACAAGTTTAGTCTTGATACACTAAATCGTTAAAAACACTATGGCAGTTAAGGTATTCACAAGCTCACATTATGTTGCATTTAAGCCCACACATACATATATCAATTTTTGTTTTATGGGAGTTTTGGTTCTGGAGGCCATGGTCAGTGAAAATGCAAAATGATCTCCTAAATGATTTCTATAAAATCTACCAAAAACACAAATTTTCAAAAGTATTATGAGATATAAGCTCTTTCAATTGTTGTTCTTGTTAATTTACATATTTTGTTACAATTACCAAGGTACTTCCAATATTGCAGGTATTTCAAAGGTATTCTAGAAAAATATTTAGATATGACAAAATATATAGATTTTGCTTTATTCAGTTTTGTATATCATTTACTATTGTATAACATATCTTTTCATAAGTTTCAGTAGCCTTGCATAGTTTAAAAAATGATTGGGGACGGTACATTTTATTAAATTGCAAAATTATTTCCTCAAGTGTTCACCAAGTATGAAATAGCCATTTTGGTTCATAAGCTTGACTTAGCTTTATTAAAAGTTACAGCTCAAGTTGTAACTTGATGATTAACTTCTGTTTTATATTGTTTCAGATATTAATCCAAATCATCATAGATGGACCGTCATAGACAAGCATCTTATGCAGGCCGTAACACTGTCCCTGTGTTTGATTCTCATGATAGTTCAAGACATGAATTTTATAGAGATGTAGGTCATAAGTTTTACGGCAATTCAGAGAATCTTTCACGTGGAAATTCAGGATATTTGTCTTGTGACAGTTCTGAGCATCAATCTTCTGAATATTCAAGGTATAAAGTATCAGATAATGCAGAGTATAAGTCTTACGGCAGTCCCCATCATAGACTTTCAAGCACTGTAGATCGCAAGATAACTGACAATCGAAGTTTTGACACTTCAAAGCGTTTTAAGGATTCAGATCACAATTCAAGATACCAACCTTACAGATATTCACAGAATAAATCTTACGGCAACGAAAGGCAAGAGCCTGATGCATATTCAGAGCTAAAGCGTTATGGAAATTCCAGATATCAATTTCATAGAGATTCAGGTTTTATGTCTTATGACAATTCAGAGCATCAACCTTCTGAATATTCGAGGTATGAACATTTATATAATGCTGAGTATAAGTCTTTTGGCATTCACGATAATCAACCTTCTAGCAGGCTAGATCACAAGTTTTCTGACAATCCAAATCATAGTATTGACACTTTAAGGCATTTTCAGGATTCAGATCGCAAATCATATAATGATTCAATGGACCAATTTTTTGACAGTTCAAGGAATGTGTTCAATAACAATCCTGTGAATAAACAGGATATGTCTAGTTTTCGAACACAGCCAAAACCCATTAGAAACTCAAACATCACTTTCATTCTTGGCAAAATCTGACCAAATAGACGTTTCAAGTATGAGAAGAGACACATATAACGACAAGAGGCAGATAGACACTGGGTATCAAGAAGAGAAATATATAACTTCAAAAATGCCAAGATATGAGTTTGAGTCCAGTATTAGTCGAGAATCTCCAAACATTTGGCGGTCTAAGTCTGACCAATCTTATAGAGATTTCAGAGATCTTTTTGATCTGCAAGACAGAGATGAAGTACGAGTAAAAGATCAGTTTGGAGAGATCAGTAGACATGATGAAGAAGAACAACGGGGACAATCTTCCGAACTAAAAAAGAATCTACAAAACATAACCCCATCAGTTCCTATTGATGATTACACAAATACCAAGTTGCCCAGTGAGACTGACCCACAAGCACAAAGATTTTTCCCTCATGACTCAGAAAATGATTTACAGACAAAAAGTGACTCAAACAATTCTGTGAATCAACTTGAGTTAAAACAAACTGAGGAAGATAAATACAGACCAGAGCAGTTGGTACAGATATTTAACACTGAAGGTACGGTACCTACAGAAAACCTCACGCATTTGTTAAAGGAACTGGTAATTTGCTATTTTTTCTCAGAAAAAGGTGTCCCTATGGATAAGAAAGACAGTTTTAAAATTATTAATGAATCTTTCAAGAGGTCGAACGTCTCCAAGCTGGATTTTCAGTTTGGCACCTCCGACCAAACAACGTAAGTAACTATTTAAGATGATAATCAATATAATTGCAAAATCAAACTGCTTTAATCTACAAAACATTAGTGTAATTTGTAGTTGTCTAATAATATGGTATATAAACAAAAGAAAGAAAGAACTTTATTTCTCACAATATAACATATCAATACATTGTCAAATAAGTATGCATATAGCATTAACTATAATGGTGCAAAAATTTGACTAATTATATAATTTTATCATTATTTACTTTCTGACAAGACTTAAGCATTCTTTTACACTTGCATATATAAAAACTAGACATTTACATAATAGATAAAAAGATAATTAAAGATTTATACACCTTCCAGGCTTAGCCTGTTTGGAGGATAGTTTTCTATATTACTTTATGTGGTTCAATGTTATTGAAAAATTAAATAAGGCTATTACCATTTATACAAATTTGATCAATGTAAACAAAAGTCGTTTTACAGGTATTTGGTCTTCCGATCATATGTTAGTTTAGTTATTTAAACGCATATATGACAGATACGGCCAAATACAATGTAATTGAATCGTAGAAAGTAAGGGCTCTATGGTGTAATGGTAGCACATTCACCCGGCAAGTGAGAGATCCAGGTTCGAGTCCCGGTGGAGCAAGTACTTTTTGTAATTCAATGTTTATTTAGATATTAAATAAGGCTATTGCCATTTATACAAATTTTATTAATGTATATATATATATATATATATATACACATAACTTAACTTTTTTTACAGTACTTGAGATGTTTAGTACTTAGATTTAATTAAAATTGAAAATACAGAAATTGTTCGTTTAGGCTAATTTTGAATAAAAATATTTCACACATTTTGAACGAAAACTAATCTGAAGAGTGGCAAAAATAATAACCGTGATGTCCCATTAGCCAAAACGAGCAAATTTCGTACATCTAACTTAGATCAGCTCTTTGTTGTTGCTACAAAACAACTTTTAGAAACTGTTGAAATAGCACTTTCAGTTTTGTCACGGAAGAGGAAAATACTGTCTGTTTGTATTTGCATACAAACTACAGTAGAACCCCTCATATCCGGCCTCGGTTTATCCGGCCACTTCCCGGAAGCCAATATCGAAATTTATTTACCATGGCTTGCAGACGCGCAGTTGTACGCACTAGTCTCCCACGACTCGTATATTATTATGGTATAAATATTATTTTGGTGTATCTATTTGTTTACATTTTCCTGTGTTGTCCTCGGTTGAGCTAGTAGGTTTAACCTGTAAACAGTTCGTTGATTATTTCCAGTGCGGTTAGTACAGTACAGTACAATTGTTTTGTATTGTCAAATGTTGTGTACTGTAGGTTGGTTTATCCGGCCGAATCGTTATCCGGCCAGGGGCTCGGTCCCGTGGTGGCCGGATATGAGGGGTTCTACTGTACAAATTTATGAAATAAAACTTTTTTGTCTGTAATATTATGAAAATTAACATAATTATTTCATTGCGTGATAGTACTTTTGGAGGGTTAAATGAAAGTTTTCAAGAAGATTCAACCACACAACTCATTTATTTGATAATTTATTTCAGCAATTAAGTATTTTGTAGAAGTTTAATCTTTTAGTTGTTCAGTTTAATAACACTGTTTGTCCAGTCAATCTGTTTGTTTAGTTTCAAAATTGATGAACGTGTGTATGCATGTGTAGATGTGCGTTTACTCGTAATATAAAGCCTTAATGTTTAAATATTTACTATGTCAAAGCATACATTTCAAATTTAACTTTTGAAGCAATCTTCTCAAAGTGGAAGCTCTGGGTTTCTGTATGAATAACTTTAGCTTTAAAATGCATAACTCCACCAAGTACTCGTAAAATGAAATTAAACTTGCCAAAGTTAAGACTATGAAATCTCCTGAGAACAACATGATAACTGGAAAATAATATAAATCTAGCTTATTCACAACTCAATGTAAAATAATAATATTGAATGTAATATCATTATATATAGTAATGTAAAATAAATCATAATCATAAATTAAAGTAACTTTACAAACTACTGATTTAGGAATGGGTAATAAATTAATAATTCATCCATTATAATGATTCACACACATATAGCCCTGAAATATGACACTGGTGACTCACTCATCATTTCTGCGACCCCTGCCCTGAAACGAGAATGCATGCCAAGATTCAAAGTGGTGTTTTCTCATAGTGAGTAAAAACCAAGTTGGGCTGGTTTTGGAATTAGAATGCAATTATCAGGTTTTTAATAAGATCAATAATTCTCACTAAGCCAAGGTTATCGAAACACTTAAAAAACCAAATAAATTTTGTTATGTTCTGTTCTCTTAGGACAAGAAGCTTATAAATTGCACATTGTCCTATAAGGACCTTAGCGATGCTTCCGGAGTGACAGGATATTCTGTATGGGTAAGGTTGGAGGTAGGGGCCACTTGTAAGAAAGTTCATAAGGAAGAATTTAGGGCACTAATCTCAAGTAATTTCTCCTCGAAAGAAGGGGAGGTCAGCTCTGAACCAGCCTCTAACCCCACCAACTCCCAGTGATGTGATCTCCCACAGTAGACTAGAACTATTGAATACAAACCAGATGTCTTTATGTCTTGCACCCCAGAAGCTCAACATTTGCGGTTAGTCATGTGCCGCTCCTGGACATCCATTAGGACACGTCGGTTTTATCTGTGCCCAGTGGTAGGTTTAACTGGAAGGTATAAACCAACCAAAAGTGATCCCTGCTGGGTTAACAAATAAATTGAACACATATAATTTTTAACTCAAACATGAATGATTGGTCCAACTCAGCATTTCATTCAGAAATTTACATTTACTTGCAGTATTCGGGTAATATAAATGTACAATTAAAAAGATATAATATTATTTCTTAATATGTATAAATCATGGCATCACCATAAATAATATTTTGATCTTTGGTTTTATGCAGTTGTGAACTAACAAAACTTCCTTATTGTATTTGAAATTTAAACCCATGTAGTATAGTCCAGTAATAACCATTTCACTGCAAAGAGATTATTGCAGTATCGTAGTTTAAAAAAATTATAATTATCATTAGACGGTGATTATACTTAAGATCTTAGGAAATAGTAAATTATTATTTGTAGTGCCATGCTATGCTAATCTATTGTAATGATTTGCCTGATGTTATCAATAACATAAAAATGGTTCTCTATGCTGATTATACAGAGTAGTTGCCTCAGATAAAAACAAAGATCAATTGGTAGAGAACTTTAATTTATTGAAGGAATGGTTTTCAACGAATGGGTTAAAGCTTAATAAAAAAAAAACTCAATTTTTCCATTTCCATATTAACTACTGAAATTCTTCCCATAGAGATTCCTCTTTTTTCCTTGGTAGCAGCAAAAAAATTTCTTGGAATCAAAATAGACCCATGTCTAACTTGGCACCACCACATAAATGAGTTGCTGAAAAAACTTAGTAAAGCGTATTTTGCCCTTCTCACTCTTTCACAAGTTATTGACAAACACACTCTCAAACAGGTTTACTTTGCCTATGCTCATTCTCATCTATCATATGAAACGATAGGGGAAATTCCCCTGCCTCTAAAAAAAGTGTTTTTTAACTAAAGAAAATGATAGGACTGATAATTCTGCTCCTTTTCATGACCCGTGACGGAAGCATTTTGTCCACCTTCTCTTTTTATTCTTAAAAATCTTCTTTACATCAAAGTGAACTAAGAAAAGTTTTTCACCACCACTCTCATTTCACAAGAAACTCTCAATTGCTCCAGTATCCTATTCACAATACAAGCTTTTCCGGAAAGGTCTCCACTTTATACATGGATAAAAGTCATATGCCGCTTTTAATAAAGGAAAGAATCTCTTCAAAATGCTCTCAAAATACTTTCTAATTTCTCACTGTTTCTACAGTGTAGCTGAGTACTTTGCTTCTCCGTCAGGACTTTGCGGTATCCAACTTGTAATAACAAAAAATGAAGGAAACAATTGTACAATTTTTGGTGTATTGGTGTGTGCTTGTAAGTGACAGTTGTATAAATAAATGTAATAAGCAAGTAAAGAGCAAAGGACCCAATAGTGAACATTGTGGCAATATTGTTCTCTTTTTCAAAATATTAAAAAAGTTTATTTTTGGGTGAAACGTATTTCTATAATAGAGATCTATCTGTTAGCTTCATAATTTGAATCAATGTAATCAATCAGACAAACCTGAATTTTTACAGATTCTGTTTGGTGTTCTGGAAAGATAATCTGGTGCTCAAGGTAAAAGGCAATAGAGAGAGTCTCCTGGACAAAACTCTGAAATTGTTAATTAACAGACTCCTCATGTGCTGCTACTCCATAAAGGTAGGCATGAAATGTGCACTTGGTGGTTTGTTTTCAATTCATAATTATTTAGTGAGAATATTGGGGTTATTTGGAAAGTAAAAGACGTTATGTACACACTTTCCGTATACGTTAGTTGTCCGGTCAGTGGCATTAATACTTGTACTTCAGCATTACATTGATAGCTGTGATGAGTTGCATTGTGGGCCTTTAATTCTGGTGCTGGAAGTTACATTGCTTTTTTCAGGAGTACCAATAGAACTTTGTTTTTCTCCAATAAAAAAACCAAGACCAGTTAATATGTTTTCAGTAAAAAAGTGTAGATAACTAAAATTTTGTAAGAATGTAAATTATTTTAAATAAGAATAAATAATCAGTAATAATATATATTTATGATATTAAAGGCTTATTTTTTATGTTTGTTATTATAAATAAAATAAACAATATATTTATTTTTGTATGTAAATCAATGATTTTGTTGTAAATAGTTGTGTTAAACTATAGTTAAATTTTAACTTTTCAAAAAGTGCTTGGGAAGTAATAAAACACGTTACATCACAAAAAGTACTAAAAAATCAAATCTGAAACTCAAAATTTATGGTAAATTAACAGACAATACCTTTCAAGTGGCTAGTGAATTCAATAATTTTTTCTCGACAGTGGCTGTACCAAACCTATCTTTCAGAAGTGACAAACATATCGAAAATTTACTAGTGAGACCGGTCTTTTTGATTTTCTGTCTCCTGTGGGGGAGGTGGAGACGACAGTGGTTTAAGAGACCTAAATCCGAAGAAGTCCAGTGACGTCAACGGAATTTCAGTGTGGCTGATTAAGCATTGCCTCAAGCACATCTTGACTCCACTTACTAAATTGATGAACCTTTCGTTCGCCCAAGGCATTTTCCCTATAGCTTTGAAGACAGTAAGAGTGGGTAGAGTAGGATGTACAAGAAGGATGATCCTTGCACTCAGTATAGAGTCGCAGTGAAGGTGTTAAAGGCTGTTTAGATTCTTAATTTTTCAAGAGTTCCGTCTGGGTATTATTACTCAGGAAGGGGATTGTAAGTTTATAAACAGCAAAAATAAACCAAGTTTGTCTTTGAATGTTCAGTGTTTACTTTTTTTAAATTGAAATCTAAACTGGAAATAAATATTTATTTAATGAACAGTATTTAAAATTCAATTTTTCTCTCCAAAATCACTGTTAAAATAGAACTAAATAATCACAACATAAAAATAAATTGCACTTGAACATATTCAATCTCCCAAAGTAAAGTTTAAATAAAGTGATTCTCTGCAGTTAAAATCTTAGTTTTAACCTGTAGGTATTCTGTAATCTTCATGGTGATATGTGAAAAATATCAGTTTGATAAAAATATTAGTAAAATCAGAAACTAGTTGTATTTAGAAGATATGTTGAGTGTTCAGAAAAACCCTGAAAAAATAACATAAAATATAATCCTATTGCAATTGCCTGAAATGTTTGCACTTAACGGTTAAAACAGTTTTAATTCTCTCACTTACGTATAGTCATGTGCAATTCCTCTTCAATACTTTGCGTAAGACTCTCCTTTTGCAACTGATGCAGCCTAATAATCCATTTGCATAGCTCATGTACAATTGACCAGTGCAGGTGATGAGAGAACAATCTTTCAGACAAACAAGTCACCAAATCGTAACATTACTTATAATTATAATTAATTCCAGGGTTTGAGAAAAATTTTATATTTATTTCAGATTCTCCTTCTTAAAATAAATACTTATAACTATGTAGAGTTGAATGGTACAGAACTTTATCAATAAATAAAAAGTGCCGTAATAATAATAGATAGCAATAGATTTGATATGATTTAGTACGTTTTTTACCCACAGTCTATTTTAAAAATTGGTTTTTTTTCAGCCAAATTTTAATTTTTTCGGCCTGCACGGTTTTGGACATGAAAATGTGCAAAAAGGAAATTCCTGGATTGTACAGGTAAGGTTGTTTTGGACAATTAAGAATGTTTTGTTATTTTTATGAATTTTTTCCTTTGTGTTCTCCCGGTATTCATAGAAATTGAATCTATAAAGTGATAAGTTCTAGATGGAATTTTCTATTAATATTATAAAGCATAACATTGTTTTCAGTTAACATTTGTTGGCCGAAGATGGCTCAACGCAGTGAGACTGATATATTTTAAGAATGTAATGTTGTAAGCACTGTTTCAACACTGTGTGAACTGGAAAACCTAGATGATAGTAAGGACACCCTCTACATAATCCTAAGAACTAAGAGAATTCTCCTGTAAGTTCAGGAGGTTGTATCCCAAGGTGCAAGGTCCTAGATATGCAGATCATATCTAGGCCTAATAGTTTATTGAACTTTTCAATTTTCTACATTTGCTAGAGCAATCTAGTGTACAATTGACAATACCTCTCCACTTAGAGTACACTAATTTTGTAGTTTAGGAGTCTTTGATGTTGAAACGACGTAAGGAATTCATTTTGAGCTCCTTCGTCGCCTCTGTCTGTGGCTGTGTCAGATTCCAGACGCTGCACTAAGAGGAAGGTGAACTCATCATTCACATAGATGATTCAGTAGAAGCCACCGTGGCAAGAAGCGTACAAATCATTTCAAACTAAAACGATGATCTGGATTATGCTTACCCAAAGAAAAAAAAGCAGAACAAAACATAAATCTAAGTTTAAGATTAGGAATGAGAAAAGTGATGATGATGATGAAAGATGACTTCCTGAGAGCAAACTATTATGAAAACTACCTGATAACAATGATTGCAGAAATAAATGCCTACTTGCGTTTAATAAATTTCATAGGGTTCCATCATACTGTATTAGCCAAAATAAACAGTACTGAAATGGTAATATTTTATTATGGTAAACACAGTAACATTACATATAGATTTTACCAATAAATACAAGTCAAAGGAAGCAAAATCGGTTAAACTCGGTTATTAACATGTTCAATACGACCCCTGTTCAGTTTGAGGCAACACTCATACCGTTCTTGTAGGTTTTGCATAATTTTTATGAATAGGGGTTGTTCCATTCTCGTAATGCACATGGTTATTTTTTCTTTGAGTTAAACGATGGTAGATGGTGGGTCCTCGTGGAAAATGTTTTCTTTCAACATTGCCAAGGCGTAGGCATCCGGTGTTGTAAGGGAGATGAGACGGTTGCCAAAGGTTTGTTGGAGGAAAGCAATGTTGTTAATGGCAGTGTGGCTGGCTGTGCCATCTTGCTGGACCCACTGTGAATTTAACAGCATGTTTCGTGCACGATAGAATCTCCTGTGGTCCTATATTGATACTGATTTACAGTACAAGTCTCTCCATTGTTGCCTTCAAAAAAGTATGGTCCCACAATACCCCTCCCAAACACAGAGCACCAAATGGTTACTTGCTTACTATGTTGTAGCCTCTCTACAGCAATGTCAGGACGTTCAAATTCAAGGAAACGTGATGTCTGCTTGTTTATGAAACCATTAAGGTGCACATGACATTCATCTGTAAACCATACATCACTCAGAAACTCAGGTTCTTCATAGCATATTACTAACATTGAAGCACAGTACTGAACTCGGGCTAGTTTGTTTCTATAGTTCAAAGGTTGTCCAGTTTGTATCCTAGAGGGGAAACCACCAATGTTTTTGAACATTCTTCGCATTGACATATTGCTAGTATTCCGTTTAATAGAAGCTCGCATTAGGCTTCTTTTTGGTGACTGTAACACTTGTTGCAACACTCTTCCGCGGTTTTCATTTGTACAGACAGTACTTAAGCGACCTAAAAAGCCCTTTTGCTGTGTCAAAACACTACCTGTTCTTTGAAATTTTTCCAATCACAGCATTACCAGGCGGGTTTTTGTGGAAATGTTGCTGAAAACGTAATGCAGTGTATGACAAGCTTGGCCCACCCGCACGTCCAATTCCGTATGACGAAAATAATGCTCTACGATAAAAACTTTCTCTACCGTTGTTAGCAAAAACTAACCTCAAATAATAAAAAAGTAATGAACACGAAGCCGTGGCAACGATCGACAATTGAATCCGCTGATCGAGAAGGCAACTACCGCTTATTCAGTTTTAGTACTGTTTATTACGGCTAGTACTGTATTACTTCATTAGTGCTTTTACAAATTAGGCTGACTTCGATTTTGAAATTGTTTATGAAGCCGTGGGTAACAGCTAGTTATTAAAGGCACATGTTTATTTTATTAAAATATTAACCGATTACGTGAATGATAAATGAGTTATTGCAACTTCATCTAGGTTAAATTCTTTCTATTACTCCACTTAAATCCCAGAAGCTGGTTCATTTAGATTAAAATTTTGTTTCTACAGTAAAAGAAAGTATACATTTTAAAAATTACTGATTTGGCAAGTTGTGTTCTTTAAAATACAAAAAACCTGATAATTTTCTATTTTTCAAAGTTTTACATAATAAATGTTGTATTGTTGGTAATTTTAAATTTGTTTGTAACTTGATAACCTTTTCACATATAGAATTGTCACAAGGAAAGACGCTCCAACAGCTAAAGACGCTGTCTCATACATTGACAAATTTTTCAAAGTGGACACTGACTGTGAACTGGTATTCTCACGCCTAGAGGATTTCACAATCATAGACTTCGAAGCTATAAAAGAGTAAGTAGAGAGATTTTGTTAGTTTTTAATGTTGAAAGCAGTTGTGGAAAGCCAAAAGTTGGGGCTCTGTTATAAATCTTCAAATATAATTCGGTACCTGTTTACACAAAGTAAAAAGTATATTTCATTTCTGCGTCTCCAATCTTCTGAAGTACCGGGAAAAACAATTTTCCCCGACTAATGCTCAAATAGTATTGTGAGTTTTTGTACAATAACAAGTACTAAACCCCGGTTGGAGTTATGTATTTGCTATATGTACTACTTTTTTACCTACCTTTGGAACAAGTATTTTTTTTAAGTATATTCATTAGAAAATTTATTTCAGGATTTGATCAATGTAGGCTCACTGTGCATGGGCTAAAATTAAAGTAATGAATAAAGAATGAATAATGATGAGGTTATCATTAATATTGGGACTTGAATGTGCACAGTAACTTATTGACTGCTTCACACAAGTCTTGTTTTATTAGAACAAAATATAATTGACTAATAATATTTTTTGTTAGTGGATTTAGTCGATTGCACATGTCACCATGAAACCGTGACATGACAGGAACAACCAAGTATTGCTTAATGCCGAAATACGTGTAATTTTTATTTAATAAATGTTTAAGAAGGTTTTAGTTCGCTTATTTCGTGCTAATTGCAAAGATAACCCTATAATGTGCAATTCATCATGTAAAAGACATTGGTATTAGTCTGTTTAATAAACTTTCACCAGCTGCTCATCTGGGTTGTTTGTTACAAAGATTAATTTACTGCTTGAAGAATTTCTATAATTTCGAGGTTCTACTGAAATTTAATTTAAATTGAAATTTAACTTTAGTTTCTTGCAAATGCTTATTTTGTCTTTATTATTTTTATCCTATTGAAACTCGTGGAGAGCATATTATGTAGATTAGTGTTAGTTTTAAAATACCTAAATTTTGACACCAAATGTCTTTTTGGACTTCCTCAAGGAAGATCTGTGTGCCATGAAACATGTCAACGTTAACATAATGAACTCAAATTAGAAGGTAAAATAGCGTTTAGTACTATTGTAACATCCTATATAGGCAAAATTACTACTTGTTACAAAGTTATGTGATCTATATTAGTGTCATGTTATTCTGTTGGCAACATAGAAATGTAATCACTAGTGGTTCTGAATGAAAATTAAAAATTAGCTTTTCTATTTTGTTAAACATAAAATAATTTTTTCTATGTAAAAATTCTATAAAAATTCAACTATTATAATTTTGGGTGTAAATTTATACAGACTTAAAAAAACTAACAAAATGCTGCGATAATATTCACCATTTATATGTCAAATTTCATAAAGTAAACTGTCCATTCTAGTGGTGATTAAGAAGGGCACACATTTATATAATGTTTTTCAAAAGATCCATTTTTTTCACAAAATGGATTAAATGAAATCGCGTAAAAGGAGATTTTCTCTCCTTTTTGTAAAAATATATCCATACAAATCTGAAATTCAGTTTCCTACCAGTCAAAATACTTTCATCCATACTTTGTGTGTGATTGAAAGAACTGATGTTCAGAAAATATCATGGGCAATTATTTTATGAAAAGATTACAAATAAATCAATTAAATTAAAACACCAAATAAAATTTACCTAATTTTATTATGTTACCATATTAGATAACTCCTATAGGTACAATATTGTCATACCTTCTTTTTTACTTAAAGGTTTAGGCTTGCAGCTCACCCCTTATTCAGGCCATATTTTTACAAGGTATAAGTAACAACATAACATGTTGAGTTTGCATGCAAAATTTCAAGTCTATAGCTCATTTCATTCTCATGATATCCTACTGACAAATAGAAATGCAGAAAATCATACAAAAAAGAAGTTGACAGAAATATTATTTATCATAGAACTCTTTCTTGCAGAAATCAAGTTTCGTACAAAATTTAAAGTCTACATGTGTAATCTTTCTAAACATATCTTGCCAAATGGCACATTCGAATTTTTGTTCATTAAATTGGGGTTCATGACAGTTTTTAAATAATAAAAGTTGTATGTATTGGGATAGTTAGGCTACATGTGTTGTTACATGTTTGAATCTCGCATAGGTATATTGAGTTGGTTTTAAAATGTATTTATTATGCTAATGCCTCATAACCATCATAAGAATAATCTAAAAGTATTCGCTAACGCTCAGCCAAATGTCATGGTGACATGCACGATCGAACTCCGTGTTCCTCATATAGAATTCTAGCTTCATGCACAATTTCAGGTCTATAGGTCAGTTTGTTTCACTATATTCTGTGGCCAGACAGACAGAAATGAAATGTTTTCAGCCCCTTAAGTGATAGGCTTCGCTAAAGCTCAGCAAATTGATACATTGTGGTTTTAGCCTGATTTACAGTTTTGAGTAAAGAAATTTTGTAATAGTAAAATGTTACGTATAGGTACGTGACATCCAAAGGACTGGACCATATCTGCGATGACGTACACCACATGACAGTGTTCATGCGACGCACTCCTCAATACTGGAGGGACAAGATTTTAGCCAGTGGGAAGATGTACAATCATAAGTACTTCATCCACCCTCCAACTTCACAATCGTAAGTCATGCATTTTCTAAATGATGTAGAAATTTATTTACAATCATCCAAAATTTATTATGGAAGTTATTCATCTGATTTATTTTGTCTCTGTTATTCTTGATAATAATTCAAGCTAAGCCTGACCCTGTCCTCTGTTTCTAAATAAAGATAATTTCAACAATATCAGGTGTTCTATCTGCACTATGGTATCAGAATAAGTAATCTTCTGGATTTTCATTATCAGAACCATTTTTACATTCGAGTTTCAGTTTCACAGAGGACGACTATTGGTGGTCTGAAGGCCTACCACAACATTGTAAGTAGCGTAATAATGCAACGGTTAGTTCTGTAATGCAGTCTGGCTTGGCAAAGATTAGATCGTCCATTGTGAGACAGATCCTACCAATGACAAGTTGTTGTAATAGTAATCCTGCTCGGTACGAGAGGATATATCACGGAATTTCAATATATGGCAGTACATCCATTTAAAAATTAAACAGAATTGTAATATGTCAAAAGAAAGGTTTAAGGGCAGTTTTACATTTGAAAAACAAAGAATCTGTTAAACCCCATTTTACTGCCTTACAAAATGTAACAGTACAGTATGTACGTACTGGAGTGTGTAATGTATGTCAGAACTAACAAATGTAATTTTGAAGCCTACAATAACATACATGATTATAATACGCAAAATAAAAATGACATAGTTTTGTCTCAAAATAATTTATCTTTTTTTAACAAGAGGGCTTCCTATATACAATACAGTATAGAATATTGATTCCTAAAGAAATTTAGGCTGTTCACGAGACTAGAAAATTTAGATCAATGTTAAAAGAATTTTTGACACAAAAAGCATTCTCTGAGTTTTAAAATCGTCAAAAACTAGAACTAAATTATATAAAATGATAAATTTAGTAAAATATTAACTAAGCTCATTAATATTCTTTTATTTTTTTATTACATTAATTCTTTAATAGTTTAGAATTACTTCATAATGCATTGTGACAGTATTTATTGTATGGAACATGCAATATGGATAAAGATGTTTTAACTTGACTAATAGATTATTGTACTTTTCAACCAAACTGCAACATTGAAAATTCATAACTTGGAAACTTTGATTGAATTAAAACCAAATCTTGATACAAGATAGAAAAAGTATACTGTTTTTGAGTATGTAATTGTAGAATTTTAGCTCTTATGACTCACTATTTAGTATTGGGCCTAGGTCTAGGCTATCATCACTGTCACTGTTACATTTTCCAGCATTGGAAGAACTTCATCACCGTCCTAGGTCTAGGTTATCATCACTGTCACTGTTACATTTTCCAGCATTGGAAGAACTTCATCACCGTCCTAGGTCTAGGCTATCATCACTGTCACTGTTACATTTTCCAGCATTGGAAGAACTTCATCACTGTCCTAGGTCTAGGCTATCATCACTGTCACAGTTACATTTTCCAGTAGTGGAAGAATTTCATCACCGTCCTAGGTCTAGGCTATCATCACTGTCACTGTTACATTTTCCAGCATTGGAAGAACTTCATCACTGTCCTAGGTCTAGGCTATCATCACTGTCACTGTTACATTTTCAAGCATTGGAAGAACTTCATCACTGTCCTAGGTCTAGGCTATCATCACTGTCACTGTTACATTTTCCAGCATTGGAAGAACTTCATCACTGTCCTAGGTCTAGGCTATCATCACTGTCACTGTTACATTTTCCAGCATTGGAAGAACTTCATCATCGTCCTAGGTCTAGGCTATCATCACTGTCACTGTTACATTTTCCAGCATTGGAAGAACTTCATCACCGTCCTAGGTCTAGGTTATCATCACTGTCACTGTTACATTTTCCAGCATTGGAAGAACTTCATCACCGTCCTAGGTCTAGGCTATCATCACTGTCACTGTTACATTTTCCAGCATTGGAAGAACTTCATCACCGTCCTAGGTCTAGGTTATCATCACTGTCACTGTTACATTTTCCAGCATTGGAAGAATTTCATCACTGTCCTAGGTCTAGGCTATCATCACTGTCACTGTTACATTTTCCAGCATTGGAAGAACTTCATCACTGTCCTAGGTCTAGGCTATCATCACTGTCACTGTTACATTTTCCAGCATTGGAAGAACTTCATCACTGTCCTAGGTCTAGGCTATCATCACTGTCACTGTTACATTTTCCAGCATTGGAAGAACTTCATCACTGTCCTAGGTCTAGGCTATCATCACTGTCACTGTTACATTTTCCAGCATTGGAAGAACTTCATCATCGTCCTAGGTCTAGGCTATCATCACTGTCACTGTTAAATTTTCCAGTAGTGGAAGAATTTCATCACCGTCCTAGGTCTAGGCTATCATCACTGTCACTGTTACATTTTCCAGCAAAGAGACTTGCCCTGCCACCGACGAGAGTCACAGCCACCTCTAACTCCTCTATTGACTTTATATGCACTGACCTCCCACACAGTAAACTAAATGTCGAAATCTGTAACACTGGCTTATAAGATCATACTGGCCAATATTGCACAGCTGACTTTCCTAAAATATTTGAAAATATACCATTCTCAACATACAGAAACACATGCGTGAGGAACCTAAATTACCTAAAATCCATCCTAGCCACAGAAACCTGGGAGAATGTGACGCAATCGAACAACATTGATGACGCTTACGATAACTTCCTTAATACCTTTACAAGGGCACTAGATCTTGCCTGCCCACTCAAGACCAAGAAACAAAGCCACTCTAGAAAGAACACAGTCTATGATGAAGAAACCTTAAGATTACGAAAGGAATTTATCAATGCGCAGGATAAGTTTAATGTCACAGGAAGAACTGAAGATAAATCTGAGGCAAACCAGAAGAAGAAGGCCTATGATCTGAAACTCAGGCGACTTAGGAAGGAAGCTAATGCAGACCACATATATCACGCTAATAACAAAACAAAAGCAGTCTGGGAACTCATAAATAGAGAAAGAGCTGCTAAGAACCAATCAACATCAGACTTGAATCATTTAACAATCGACTGAATAAAAGAAACGGACCCAAAGAAAATCGCTGACCACCTTAACACCTTCTTTGTAAATATAGCAGAAAACACGCTAAAGCAACACCAAATATCGAATGACAACTTACTGTATAGTCCATGCTACAATATAGATACCACAATGACAGAAATGACCCCAACCACAGCCAAAGAAATTAAACAAACAATCCGTTCATTGAAAAGTAAAACCTCCTCGGGTTTGGACGAGATTTCATCAAAAATCATAAAATTTTGCGAAGCTGAACTTCTGAAACCAATCCTTCACATCACTAACATATCCTTTATACAGAGCATATTTCCAAAAAACTTAAAACAGGCCAAAGTATACCCTAAATATAAACAAGGAAACAAAGATGAAGCAACAAACTACTGTCCCATTTCACTACTACCAACTGTATCAAAAATAATAGAGAAGATCACTCTTTCTAGACTACTCACTCACCTACAAGACAATAACCTCCTATCCAATAATCAACATGGCTTCAGAAAAGAAAGATCTACATCAACTGCAATAATAGACCTTGTTGAATATATTACAGACAACCTGGAAGAGGGCAACACCATCACTAGTATCTTTTTAGACTTGAGCAAAGCTTTCGACTGTCTTGGCCATAAGCTCATCCTAGCCAAACTAAAAACTCTTGGCGTCCAATAGTCAGCCTTAAAATGGTTTGAGAGTTATTTGAACGAAAGATACCAAGTTGTAGAGGTTAAACAGAGAAGAATGGGAGAGACCTGTACTGTTAAATCTGAAAAACTACCTATGACTCGAGGGGTTCCCCAAGGCTCCGTCTTAGGACCAGTGTTATATATTTTATTCACCAATGACCTGCCAATATTCTTGGAAAACTACACAAATTCCATCATGTACGCAGACGATACCGTACTACTCTCAGCCCAGAAGGATGTTGAACAGCTAGAAATAAACTCCTACATCTCATTCAATATGGCCCAACAATATTGCAAATACAATGATCTGGTCTTAAACAGCTTGAAAACTAAACAACTCACTCTAGGAACTAATAAAAACTATGTGTCCGAAATCCCTGGTATTCAAGAAACAGATGACATGAATTATTTAGGAATAACGCTAAATAATACATTGACATGGACAAATCACATTGACAACTTATGCCTGAAGCTAAATTCATCACTCTATGCTTTGCGAAGGACCCATGCAACAAGCACTCTTGAATCTACCAAAATAGCGTACTATGCCCTATTTGAAAGTCATCTCAGGTATGGGATAGCAGCATGGGGGGGCACAACTCAATTTAACCTACTAAAAGTCCTCAAAATTCAGAAGAAAGCAATCCGGTTAATGGGGAAGCTAGGACCTAGAGAAAGCTGCAGAGCTACTTTTAAAGAATTGAATATACTGACAGTGACTTCTCTATATATTCTGGAAACGATATTGTACTGCTTATTAAAAGACTTTCCTCGAAATAGTAATCTTCATGAACATAACACAAGACATGGTCAAGACTTTCCACTACCTCTTCACAGAACAGCTGTATTTGAGAAAAAACCAACCTATGCCGGGAAAAAACTTTTTAATGCTCTGCCAGAAGAAATTAAGAAAAATGGAAACAATCACATTAACATGAAGACTGCAATAAAGAACTGGCTCTTGCAAAGAACCATCTACACAGTGGAGGAATTTTACTTATGGAGACTGACAACTTGACAGAGACAAACATGAACTTTTATATTTTATAACTATGTAAACTTTTTGTTAATTGGCGCTACTTGTAATCTTAAAGATTATCAATAAAGAATTTCTGATTTCTGATTTCATTGGAAGAACTTCCCCATCACTTTGCATATTTTCATCAGTACCAAAATCATCATCATTCTCTAACTCAGCAATATAACTTCAAAAATAGAAATAAAAGACAAACTTCGTAACAACGTAGTGGAACACAGTTCACCTTCCTTTTATTCAAACAGAGCTAAACACAACATTCAATTTGAATCACACCTTCCTACTATAGCTATGTTGAGTATAGAAAACTCGGTTGCTCCACTGTGCTTAGAGATCATGT
The DNA here is from genome assembly GCF_021130785.1 of Homalodisca vitripennis. NCBI lineage: Eukaryota > Metazoa > Arthropoda > Insecta > Hemiptera > Cicadellidae > Homalodisca > Homalodisca vitripennis. Next base: position 41,798 of record NW_025779031.1, on the reverse strand, counting down.
CAGAAACATCGTAGTGCACTCAATTGTGTACCTGATGAGACATTGAGACTGCCACTTCACCTATTTATTGATGTCTCTGATGTAAAAATGATGTAAAGGGTCGCTTTGAGCTTCTTCATTGCTGACTTTCTTTAGATCTCTTCAGACAAACACGACTGAGATTCCAGAAGTCAAGTTGAGACAACGTAATTTACCAGATGCTGTAATAAAAGGAAGGTGAACTGGTGCTAAACTCAACATTCAAATTAAATTATCATCTTAACTTTAATTCTTGAACAAGCGCAGCCTGTCTGAAAAAGTCGCCATTGGTCACGGTATGGACCTCTTAAAATCGTTATCCAAGACATTTTATTTTGTTAACCATTCACTATTTAATATTTAACACAGATTTAGTTAAGCATGTCTTGTTTATTTATTGTGGATGGTATCTGCTTGTTTGAATGCACTAACCGCCAGACTGCCCAGGAAACGCTGTCTTCAAACAATTTTTGTTTATAACTCTTAGAACTGATGAAAAAGTTGTTTTGGAAACCATTATCAAAGTTATGTATAATGTAGTATTTCCAGTAAAGGTTTGTGAATTGTTCTTCCTTCTGACTCTTCCATACATCTGTAGAGTTATTTTATTTTTAATAGTGATAAAAAGTAAAGTTACTACAAGCCAAGTTTACAATGGACATTTTTGGAGTTGCAAGAAAGTTTTAGAAAATTAGTAATATTAAACACTGTACTAGTTGTAATCGGATTTTTCTTGGCCAAAATATAAAGAGATAATCTTTCAGGTCTGGGAAGGGTCTAAACCCACTGTTGCAACAACCAGTTTCGGCAGTGCCTCAACCGAATGTCCTTGAAAAATCTGGAGTTCAACAGAATAAAAAAGGTAAAGAGTAGAACACTTTTACAATCAAAATTTTGTCAATTACAATTTTTTAGAACCCATACATTTTTTTTTCGAAGAGAATTACTTATTGAATAACCTGCAATGTTGGCTCTTGACAGAGTTATGGAACCGTAGGCCGTACCAGACTAATTCAAGCCACTAGATATGGATCCTGGCTCATTTAAAAACATCCCAGAAGTCAAAGAAATCATACAAGAATATGATTCCTGTGGACTTGACAGGACTAAGTTAAAAACGCGTCACATAAATTGTAGTGAGGAAGGGGAAACTTCTAATTTTCTAGAGACAAGTTTTATGCAGATGTGGGTGGCTCTTGTCATCGCTATCAAAAATTCCTTTTTTCTCTATGTCAAAAAATAACTGAGTAGTGGATATAGATATTTCTATTTCGCGCAAAACACAAGTAGTATAAAGATCTTGAGAATGTTGTACTTTGCCATGGTAAAAAGTAGCATTGAATATGGAATCACTTTATGGCGTAATACATATGAAATCTCCTCAAATCCTATATATTTTGAAAAAAAACATTTTCTAAGATTGATTTCATTTAAAAGTAAGTTTGAACTCTCATTCGCATTATTTTTATTACCAAAAAAAATGTTTTAAGTATCTCTTATTCAAAGTTTTGAAATTGTTTAATGACAAAAGAGGAAGTCTTCCCCTAAAAAAATACATACACGCTGCAGCTTAGGCATACCAACCTCTATTCAGTTCCTAGGCCAGTTTTTTTTTAAGAAATTGTATAGATTTATTTTTAGTTTTAGACCACTTTATGAAAAGGTAACAGTAAAAATGGTGAGAATAAGGTACGAAATGAAGGAAGAATATTCATGTAAAAAGTAATAAAAGAATGCCTCCTAAAACAAACCTATGCAGTTAAAAAAAATGATAAATTTAACATATGGTTTATGAAATAAAAGATTAAATGCCATTGCCAGAAATATGATTTTCATTCATATAAGTGTAACCTTGCAGTGGTTTGAATAATTTTAAAAATTCCCCTAACACATAAAAAAAGCTATGAACTCTTACGAGAATAATAATTTAATATGAAACCCTGAGGCACAAGATGTAGGTATACTATAAAGAGTAGTGTGTGTTACCAAAAACATGATTTTAATTTTACTAAGCATATCTGATAATTACCAATAAAAAATATTAAATCCACTCCCAAAGGGGGGAAGTGGAACTTATTTATTGGAAAAAATTTTTTAAACTTGGCCTCTGAAAATAAAATTTTGCTTACAGTCCTATTTGAATTTCAAATTTAAAAATTGTGAAATACGAAGTGTTTGAAGGTCATTATAATAGTACATATTCAAACAAATTTTATTTTTATTTGGTGAAACATATCTGTTTGAATAAGTAATCCAAAAATGTTCACACCCGAAATCCAAAATGCGCCTACAGGCTCACGTAGATTGTAAAATATGAAAATGTTAAGACACAGGGTATTTAAAATCGGAGAAATAATAAACATTTCAGAGAACTTCTAGAGGTGAATGGTATATTCCCAAAACCCAGAGAGCATAGTGTATAAGGCGTTGTTTTTTGTATAGTAATTAGTAATGAACAATGATTGATAGCTTATTTTTCTTTTTGTACAATTAACTGTCTGTCCTGCAGTCCCCGGCCCAACAGAAGAGGAAAAGAGACAGTGTTTGGAACGTATAAAAGACATACATGAGAAGTATACAGGCAGGAAGGCCAGAAAAAAAAAGACCAGAAGGCAACAATATATGAGATCCATTTCTGATGAGAAGGTGCGGATGGGAATACCTCTGATTGAGATCCACGAGCTTCGGTTTGTGGGAAAGAAGCGTAGAAAGAAAGCGCAGCGCATGAAGGAAGAATTGGCCAAGATGTACGCAAGCCGGTCAGTTGAGTTAATTTCATTTACTTTATTAATTACTAGTGATATTTTATGTTATAAGATTTATCCATAAAAATAACCCCTAGTCAACTAAAATTATTCATTTAGTAAGAGTGATTTCGTCACCGTTTGGCTGGAAATCTGATTCATGGTGATCATATTTTTCAAACATCACTTAGTAAAAATCGGCTCACAGTGTGTGGCCGCTGCTTGGAAAGGTGACCGCTGAGCGATCCTGTCCTTGCAAGCAGCCCGCCTGCCCGGCCATTGGTGGTGGTTCGGAAGTCACCTTTAAGGCGTTGGTCCCCAGGTTAAGTGTTAGAGAGGGCTTCTTAGCCCTAACTTCGCCTGGTAAAATAAGACATTCTTTACTTTACTTTACTTTTAAACGAATTTTGAAATTTTTCTGATAATTCACATCCACTCAATAGATATTTATCGCTTGCGAAGCTATTCCATAAATGTTCTAAAGGCCTTTCTTGTATTTCTAGAACACCTATATTCCTTATCTTATCATTTGTACATTGCTCAGCTGTTACTCATTATTACGTTGCTATGTCGTTATTTTATGGAAATTTTAATTATTGTTTACTTCTACTATAGCGTCTATTGTCAGCCATTTCTTTGCTACTTAGATTAGTATGATTCTAGATGAGTTTGTAATATTTTTAGCTCTCGAGCATTAGTGATCAGCCTTCTAGAATTTTATAATAGACTGATTGGTACTATTGGTAGGCTGTTTTTTGGCCGTTGCCACAAGAGGCACATATAAAATTAATTTACCTTAATAAATTAAACAGTTATGCTCCTTAAAGGTATTTATTTAAGCACGGGATCACATTTAACAAACCGCCAAGAGAGGACTCTTAAAAACGCAATAAGGAAATGCATAACGTGTACTCCATCAGACGCACAACGTGCTTTACAAATGCCCGATGTGTACGCGATTGGTACACAACGGCAGTTATACAAGATCATGTGTATGCGATGGGATCAACATGAACGTGTTAGTAACTACGACACATCAAAATTCTTTCTGACAGGACTTTTCTCTTTTGGTCAGATGATTTTTGTAAGTTGTTGGAAAATACCTGAATTTGAAAATTACATTTATATTCTTTATATATCTTTACATTTTTTCACAAACTGTGTAGTTTGGCTACACATGAGCCATGTGTGGGTCGGTTGCCCGGACCTTGCCACACATACTACCAAGTATTGTATTTCTATTCGGTTGTTATCAAGCTAGACCATTAAGTCTTGTGTAGTACATTTTTTCTTACTTAACATTTGTCAGTTAAATTGAAAATAAAATTTGTAAATGCTGATTCGATAACTATAGTTGTAGTGGATTATATCGGGACCATAAAAAACCTGTTGAAGGAGAAATAAATACAGTACAAATAAGTAATAGTACATACAGTATTGTAGCTTTAAAAAACGCTTTGTTAATTTTTTTTATATAATATGGATGGGAGACATCTTCCATAATTCTAATAAACTGTATAAGGTCCCAAAAGTGGTCATCATTGTTCTTATGGGTAAAACTCAGGCTCATTTCTCAACAACAGGCATTTAATGATATGGTCAAAATTTGTGTTTGGCTTTTGCACATACAATAATAACCATTATTTAATTATACTGATTTTTTCAGAAGAAACTGAAAAAGGAACAACACTGGGTGGAGAAACTGTGGTTGGAGTCATTTATGGACAAACCAAAAACCAAAATCTAGGGGGAAATCAGATTTCCTGTACAGGATATTCTGACACGGGTCATTAGGCCTGGAAAATATCCAGTTTGTCTTCTCCAAGGAAGAAGACAAAAGAACCAAAGATGTTGCTCCTGGTGGCTAATAGAACATTAAAACAAATTATGTTAATGACCGTGCAGTTGGATTTTTTGTTGTTTTAACAGTAAATAGTTTGTTTTGTATCAATATACTAAACTGAAATATTTTGTACTTACACTATAAAATATTATGTCATAGAGAGTGTATACTTCTAAGGAAATTTTTATTAAATGTGATCTCACTGTTATTTTTATGTTTTGTAACTTTTGATGGTTAATTTTTTTTACTTTATTATTACGTGAAAAGAGATGTATTTACTTATATTATTACTTGAAAAAAGGTGTTTTTACTTATATTATTACTTGAAAAAAAGGTGTTTTTACTTATATTATTACTTGAAAAAAGGTGTTAATTTCACAGAATTATTGCGAAGTAAAGTGTTAAAAGGTGTAAAAAAATGTCCTCAATATATTATAAATATATATTAATAAATATATACTGATTCTTCAACACCCAGAAAACCCTGAAAGATAGGGACATGATATTGTCCGCGACAATAAGGAATGATTTTTCTCTCTGACCTTAGGGCTGCCATCTAAAGTTCTGAAAATACCTATAAGAAATGCAAATTAACAGCAAATATACGTTATTAATTGAAACAGGTTGTTAAAATTTGATCGAATTGCTTTGTGTAAACATTATGTTATGACTTCACAACCATATGTTTAATTTATTTAACCATAATTTTTAGTGTTTAAACATCCTAATCTTTTTCTATATATATATAAGAGAATGTTTGTATATATGGCACTGATAGACTCAGAAACTATTTGACTGATCATTATGAAAATGTGAAATGTGTATGTATTTTTCCACGGAGAATATTTATATGCTATGCCCATTGATGTAACTCGCCACCAGGTGGCACTGAAAAAGATACAAGTTTTCAAAGTGCCTGCACATTATAAACTGCAATTACAAGACATTTACATATATTAAATAGCCAAACACTATTTGAAGGCGCTAAGTTATGATGTATATTTGCCTTTATAATAAATTTCTGTTTCAACTTAAAGCTTGAGTGTTAGACCACTTTATAATAAAGTACATGTACATGTACAATGGCTATAAACATACTCTTTTGCCAGATTTGACAAGCTATATCGGCATTGGAAATATAGTTCACTTGAACCAGATGTGCTCATACACGGGCAAAACTTTTGAAAAGCATGCAAAGCTGTGGGAAACAGCTAGTAATATTTTAAATACAAAAGTGTCTTTGTTTGTTTGTTTGTTTTGCTTTCACACATAAACTACTCAACCGATTGTACTAAAATTTTACATGAACAGCTCTAATCAGGCCAGGTATTCCTTATCTCACTTGGAGAATGATATCAAGGGCAAGACAATGAACTGAAAGGTGATAGGGATTGATTAGTTATTAGTTGACTACTTCTAGCATGAGAGAAAAGGTTTAGTCTAATATATATTCATAATTGAATAGACTATTACTATTGACTAGGACTTTTAACTCCTAATTTCTCTTCTATAATAAAGACGTATTTGCTTTTGTTTTTCCATTTTTCATTTCACTTTTCCTTTTGTTTTTCCAATCTCTTTGTCATATTCCAGTAGGGCTCTCCGAAATGAGGCCAAAATATATCAAGTATGTAAATGTGTTACGACAATTATTTTAACGCAGTGTGAATTTGAAACTTGGCACTACAAACCTGAGAACTAAGCAAGTCTATTTAGTAAAAGTGGCTTTTTGCCGTATTTTATATAAATTCAATCTGAGATTAGATAAAAACTTTGCACAAGTAAATGAACAGTTTTTTATCACACTGTAAATTACAACACAGGATTTCAAAATTAAGTATTCATTTAACGTTATAAGTGACTCAATTATTTCACTGCCAAACAACAATATTATTGTTAACTAGGCCTACGCACAGGCAGATTGCCCATGTAGGCTTTCCAGTATTGTTATATTTATTGTTCTATTCGTTATACTTATCTTTCATTTCTTCTTCTATATATAAGTTGCTGTATATATAAAATAATAGCTATTTCATCTAAGAAAGATTGTATACATGTATATATATAAACTGCTGGAATAAACGTTATTCATTCATTATATCTTTTCATATTACTAGACAATAGCTTACTTTATGCGTGTTACTGTACTAATAAGTGCAGCAAACTACCAACACAACTAGAGGTAAAAATATACCTTCTTAACAGTTTGGCCAAGAAATTTTTCCAATTGAGATGCAAATTTCCTTCCAGCTACACAATACCACAAGAAATGCCGACATTGAGTTTGTACACAATATTTTGAGTGCCACTGCCACACGATGTTTTAAGTTTTTAACTCCTGAGGGGGAGGGTAGATTTCAATCCTCGAAACATAGTTTATACATTTTGTAACATACTGTGTAACAATGGCAAATGTCTGATATCCTAATATTCTTCCAAACCATCCATCATCATTTAGTTTTCTAATTTGTAGAAAATGCCGGGTTTGACATAAACCCCAAATTTTGTTATGTTTTAGTCCGCCATTTTGAAATAATTTTGAAAACAACCTTCACTCGACTATAATGTATCTGTCAAATATAGCTTTAAAACAATGGGAGTTATTTTCAGTGAAGTTGTGCGAAAATCTTTGGTAAGTTCTATCATGAGGACAATTGCAATATTAACTCATTAAAATTTGCAATATACAAACTCTACCTAAAGTTGTGATTTTCTATATTTGAAAATAGCACAGAAAGCAGCCACACGGAGCAAGGAATAAACCAAATCTCACCGGAAATGGGAGGTCCGAATCCCTGGCACCTACCATATGTGGTGCAAATTTCTAATATTACTACCAGAAAATTCTTCTAAAACTAGTTATTCATATGACTTTGGTTTATAGTTTTTTTTTATACCAATATTCTGCAGGTGTTTTCGTTTGCAATTGTTTGAATTTTCATACAATATGGACTCCTACATTGGACTATACTTGGATACTGCGTCCTGACCAATCAATCTGGACGGACTGCATCATTACTAACGTAGACTAATCTCCTGGTATGATGATACTTGTTTATTACGGGGAAAGATTATAAATTTGTAAAACATTTAACTACAGTCCACTCTATCCAGTTTGTCCAAGCTTTCTAAAAGAAGAAGTAAGTTAAATATAAAAAATCTAAATATTTTTAAGATTGCGGACAAAAGAATTTATTAAAATGGACAATGATTGTTTAATCTATTAACAATTAAAACAAGTTATCTATTTCATACAATGGATGATTCAGGGGAAAAATCAATTTGTCTTTTGAATTTATTATAAGACAGTGATCTTTGTCGCAAGGGTATTCCACAATTTTGGACCGAGAGATAATGTTGCCAATAAGTATTGTTTGGAAATTATATTGTTTGCACCCCTTGTCCTTTTGGTGGATGTTTTGAAATGTTAAATTTTTTAACATAGCCATATAAAGCAACGATTCATATACAATTAAACAACTGACTGTTGTGATATGGAGTTCTTTAAATTTTTATTTACATGAATCTTTGTAACCAATACCAGAGGTGTAACGTACTGTTCAGTATAAATAAAAAATACATTTCTAACATACTTTTAAATCAAATTGAAAGAGTAAAGTTACTAAAGAGAAGAGGTTATTGTGATTGTAAATTAACAGATGTTCAGACAAAGTTGACATTGGAATGTTACATCATAAGGTTTTATGTTAACATTTCTTTTGTAACATTTTACATTGATTTATATGCTTTAAATTGTAAGTGATGATAATGATTGTAACAACTACAACATAACTTGTTGATTTACCAATGATACTGTTGATCCTAAAAAATTGTAGTGCAAAAATTCTCTATCTCATCAATGATTACAAAATAAGGTAGACAGAAGGGAAGAAAAAAGTCACTGCATCATTCAAGTTCTTATCTTATTAATAAACCATATCTCAAAACCAACCGGTCAGTCAGGAACTTTGTGCGATATTGAAGCCACCAGAGCAGTCGCCTTTTCCACAGTCTCTCTGTCCGAAAAGAACTGCATCGAAACAATAGGTTTCAGCGTATCGTCCAGCAAGTAGTAAAACGGCATCCCTGTCGGTACATTGAGCTTCATGATAGCTTCTTCACTCAGACCATCCAAATGTTTCACGAGTCCTCGGAGGGTAGTCCCGTGGGTGACCAACAGAACCCGTTTTCCACTCAGTATTTCGGGTACGACTCTCTCGTTCCAGAAAGGTATAGACCGGGCCATTGTTGTCTCAAGGGATTCCACGCTCGGAAATTCTATTCCAGGTTGACTTTTCAGCACTGGGTCGTTGACGATGGTGCTGTAATATTTGTGGTTTTTCATCCATCGGAGGTGGTAAAACGTTGAACTTCCTACGCCATATCTGAAGCTGATCCAAGCCGTACTTTGCCGCCATCTCCTCTTTGTTGTAACCGGTCAATTCTCCGTAGTGTCGTTCATTGAGTCTCCAGTCAGCTACCACAGGTAAGTCGGGTTGGCCGATATCACCCAAGATGATGTCCAACGTGTGACGTGCTCGAGTGAGCACCGACGTGAAGGCAATATCAAAAGTGTACCCACCTTCCTTCAGAACTCTTGCGGACGCGTGAGCTTCTTCCACGCCCTTTTCACTCAGAGGAGCATCGTACCAACCACAAAACCAATTTTTCTTCGTCCACTCACTCTCGCCGTGACGAGCAAATACTATTTTAAAACTACTGCTTTCTCTGCTCATGGCAATTGTTCACTTTACACGATGCGAACAATGAATTAAAGTGCTTTGTAATTATTATTAATGACGACATTAGAGGATTTACAAACCATTGAAATAGATAAGTTACTTCAACACTCCAAAACGAATTAACTGCATAGCTTAAGATAACAGAGATTAACTCATTTGCTATCAAAGTTGATATACAAGAGGTTAGTGCCTTTCTATTAACAGTAGTTTGTTAATACCTTGACTGCTGACCCTCTATTGCTATTCTACCACTCTTCTATTTGTCAAGCATTAGTAACAGTCATTAATTAATGAATACAATGCATCGTTACGCCAATGAAGCTGACTCACATGTATCATCAATACCATATGGATTTATCATTAAATAATGGTGCAGTTATATTCAAACAAAGACACTTTCATACAATCTCATTGGCTGTTTCGTTGATAAAACCAAACATTTCAATTTATATAGAAGAATAACAAAGGATAAGATACACTATTTAATATGTGACTAATCAGTAAATTTGTTATCAACGGTTACAGAAAGTTGATTCCTCGCCAGAATGTCGATTTTCCCATAACTTTTAAATCAAGTAAAGCCCGAGGTAGGATATTATAGACTAAAAAATGAAATAATTATAAAAAAAGAGATTATCTAACTATAATAATTACAATTATTATTACAGCCTAAAATATTTTTTCCAACTAGTTGACTGCTAAATCAAAACTTTAAAATACACTTTGGAAGAACTGGTTGCTGCAAGGTTTAAGACATTGCAGTTTGGATTATACCAAAGTACGCAGGGACTAAACAAATAAATAACTCAGCCTACAGAGCTGACAATCATTTGTTGTAAGACTGATGTGGTATGAACTGAAGCTTGTCTGGAACTAATCACCGAATGACAATAATGACACAATTTTTAAAAACATAACTTTGTCGTATAGCCCTGAAAATTTCTTTTATGTAAACGCAAAGTTCCTTAATAAATATCTTGCTAAAATACTTCATTTAACTTTACTCCACAGTATATTGGTGATTGAGCTAGCTGGTAACCTCAAAATGTTGACCATGAAATAGATGCTCCCACATATTTTGACCACGAACCCAAATAAAACCTGCTTCGCCAGAAGGGCTAAGTGCAACTGCACTACTGGCTTTAATCATCAAAATAAAAAGGAACTTCTCAGCATTATAACTATTATCAGACACAAAATTGATACTTACGAACACAGCTTGTGGGAATTTATTTTCATAGATGAGACAGACCGATTTGTCTAATAGGTATCACCACACTTGTACCAGATGTGGGTGTTCAACTCAGTCACGTAAAAATAGGGATTCATGACAACAGTTTGTCATACTATCAAATATCACAATTACTAGCAGTTGCCCGCGGCTTCGCACGCAATCGTAGGTTTTGCACCTGTATGAGCAATTCTGGTTTGAATGAATTATACAGGGTGACAATTAAGTCTGGAACCTCTTTTTTAATTTTTGAACCACAATAGAAAGAAAATACCAAAGTTTCACACATGCTTACTGGTGATAGTAACGCACAAATCTGCCCAATTACCGACCGGATACTCCTTTTGGGGGACGGTCCACAAGGAGTCAGACAAAATTCTTAAATAGCAGCTTAGGTCAAGTTTTGGCATCACATTAAAGGTCTTACTTAGCAGAATACAATGCCGCAAACCGGACTTCAAAAGGTGTATTCATTCAGTAGTTATAGCTATTTGAATTTTAAAAACAATTGAACAATGTAAAATTATTAAGTATTACAAAGTAAACACCAATTTTTAAGTACCTGTGATCAAAGTAAGTGTTCAAAATGTTCCCCTCCCATCGTCTGGCAATGTCCTAGGGGGTTGTAAAGCCATCCACTGCATTTTGAAGGTAGTCACGAGGAATATCTTGAGCTTCTTGGACTATGAGATTTCTTAGGTGCGCCAAATCTCGAAGCTTAGTACGATAAACTTTATCTTTGAGGTATCCCCAAAGAAAAAAAAAAATCCATCGGAGATAAATCAGGGGGAACGAGCAGGCCACTCTACTGCACCACATCTTCCAATCCATCTGAGAAGGAATATTGTATCCAAGTATTCTCTAACAAGGAGAGCAAAGTGTGGTGGCGCGCCATCTTTGCTGGAAAATAAATTCTTTGAAATTGTCGACCAAGAGCAGCTTGTAGTGTAGGAATTATCTCATTTTGGAGCATTGCTAGACACGAGTCACCATTTAAATTAACCATTGATAAATAATGGGCCCATAATTTGATTTCCTATAATACCTGCCCAAACGTTAAGTTTCTGTGGATGCTGTGTATGACTCAATCTGCCACTTTCACATTCTAACAGTAGTTGTGTTATTGGTAATCAAGAATCAAGAAGAATCAAGAAGTTTATTAGCCATTGGTCACAACAATATGAAATAGGCATCGTCAAAATATACAGCACTGATATTTACAACAACAAAATTAGTTATTACAATATTGTACTATAATTATACTAATTTTATGACCAAGTAACAGGTTTAATATAATCTATGAAGAGTGTGCACATGGTTTGTTAATTACGTTATAGCTAATACAGTATAGAAAAATCAGAAATCTACAAATCAAACTAATCAAAAAATGATATTTATGTCAGAATCTAAAAATTCTTTTAAAGAGTAGAATGGATTGCATATGAGCCAGTTACTTATCTTTAGTTTAAAAATATTGAAAGGAGTCATTGTAGCAGATGCAGGCAGCTTATTATAAAAAGTTATGCAATTGAATTTAAAAGAGTTGCCGGTTTTGACTAGCCTGTGGCTGAGGGAGATCTAATTTGTTTTTACCCCTGGTATTGTGTTGATGAAAATCTTGTCTGGTATTGAAATCTGTAATTTGTAATTTTGTATAGACTAGTATATGAAAAAATGTAAAGGTTAATAACTGTCATGAATTTGAGATTGATAAAAGTGGTTTGCAATGTTCTAGAGAGCTGCTTCCACTGATGGTTCTAACTACTTTTTTTTTGAATGAGAAAGAATATCATTCACAGCATTGGAGTGACCCCACAAAACAATGCCATAGGAAATGTGTGATTGAAAAAAAGGCAAAATATGCCACTCTCAATATTCACAGCTAACAAAATCCCTCAGTTTCCACATTAGATACAAGACTCTAGATATTTTTTCTACATACATGGTCAATGTGTGATTTCCAATTAAGCTTGCTGTCAAGATGAAAACCCAACAATTTTACAGATTGATCTTCATAATTTTCAGACAAGCTGAGAAGCAGATTTTTGCGTTTTCTCCTGATTACATATCAGTCTATTAGAAGTGAACCAATTTAAAGCCAAGCTGTGAGATGCATCCATGTTTTCTTTCAGAGTATTCAACTGCTTATTAGATGAAAAAAGAGTGGTGTCATCAGCATAAATAACAATGTTAGACAACACATTAGAGGGCAGATCATTTATAAAAATGATGAATAAGAATGGTCCTAAAACTGAAACCCTGTGGTACACCTGTGGCCACAGAAAGAGTGGTGGTAGACTGCTGAGCTTGAACAGAAAATATTGTACTCTATTCGATAGATATGACTGCAAAATATTAATGGAATTTTCTGATATACCATAGATCTTAAGTTTGTCAAGGAGGATGCCATGATTCACGCAATCGAACGCCTTACTTAAATCAATGAGTGTCAAAGCAACTGACTCCTTTTGTTCAAAAGCATGAAGTGCTTTAACGACTATTTCTGTAACGGCAGAAGTTGTAGATTTATTGGTACGAAAGCCATGTTGGTTATTACTGATTATATTATTGGACTCAAAATGTTGATTAAGTTTGATGATACATTATAGATTCAAAAACTTTTGATAAGATGGGGACTATAGAAATTGGGCGATAGCTTTGGGGCAGAGATCTGTCCCCTTTTTTGTAGACTGGCAATACCTTGGAAATTTTTAGAAGATCAGGAAATAATATCCATGTAATAAGCATTGATTGAAGATGAAAGCTAATGGTGAACTGATGTGTTTTATTGTGTTCTTGACAATATAATTAGATATACCATAAAAGTCGGAAGTTTTAGAGTTTGACAATTTAGCAGCTACCTTAGTTACATCAGTTGGGGTGATTAATGACCAAGTAAATTGAGGTACACAGTTAGTTAAAGTGTTAGCCAGTAGGTTGGTTGCCAATATGTCAGTGTTATCAATGTTAGTTTGAATGTCTGCCACCGACTGTATTGAAATACTGGTTAGTTAGGTGTGGATCAAGTGTTGTTGGTGTCACACCTGTGTTGTTTTGTGTTTCTGAGGAAATTACCTCCCAGGCAGCCGTTACATTTATTACTAGCTCCCTCTATATGATTTTCAAAACAAGCCCTTTTTGCTAGGTTGAGCTTTTTTCTATACTCTTTTTTGAAGAATTTATAAAGGTTATATGCGGCTTCCATATGCTGAGACCCAGTTTTTCTAAGATTCTTAAAAACATCAAAATAACCTAGCATTATTTCTCTACCTCTTTTTTAAATCTTCATTGTACCACAAAAGTTTCTTTGTCTGCTTGCTTTTAACACCAATTTTAACTAATGGAGATGATAGATACCAAATATTGTTATATGTTTTTAGAAAACTGTTAAATAAAGTTTCAATGTCAATCTCTTTTCTTTTATAGTATCAATTATTTCCCACCTTTCACTCTCCAAACTTTCTGCAAACAATTTAATTTGTGTCTCATTTTGCTTACGCATACATTTTTTTGAGGATGTGACTGTCTCATTTGGTCTACATGATCTATCAAGTTTTAGATTTAATAGAAGAGGATTATGATCGGAAATGCAGTCATTCAAAACTTTTAATTCATAACAATCCCTTGAAAAATTTACGAGGATGTTATCGAGACACGAATCATTTCTTGTAGGAGCCTTATTTATAGCTACCAAGTTAAGAGAGCGTAAGATGTTTACAAAGGTTGGTTGTCACTGTGTCAGTGGTTTTATGGAATGGTATGTTGAAGTCACCTCCAATGTGACTAACTTAGAGGTATGTTGCAAAATCTTTTTAATAGCTTGTTCAAAGTTATCAAAAAATAAGTCCATATTACCACAAGGTGATCTATACAGAGAAAACTATTGCTACTTCTAAATTGGCCAATTTTATTCCTGAAATTTCTAAATTTTGCTCTAGATTAAATTTGCTTAGGTCTAGTTCACTATATTCAAGCGAATCTCTTATAAAAATACCAGCACCCCCATTTTTTGAGGCTTTGCGACACACCATACTTGCAGCTTTGTAGCCCTGAGGTGTAAATAAAGATATCTGCTCTTCTAGTAACCAGTGCTCACAAATGCTTATAATATCTATATGCTTAAGTTTAGACAAGTGTTCTAAATTCTAATAATTTATTACGGAGACATTGGATATTAATTTGTAAAATGTTAAGACCGATGTGCAAGTTTGATTCAATGAGTGAACTAGATTCATTGTTAAAGGTTGTTAAAATTTTGAAAACAGACAAGGGGTTTTTTCCATTATTTTCAACTAAGGTTTTTTACATTTTGTACTTTTTTTCTTAAAAAATAACTGTTTCTACCTTGGGGTTCTACTGTAATATTTCTTTTACATTCATCCACTAATTGTTGAGACACCACTCTTTTGTCTGTTTTGGGCGTTTCAAAACCCTGAAAGGTGAAGAAATAGAAAAAGAGCTATGCTTCACTAGAGTTGGAGACTGTAGACAAGTCCATTGTCTCCCGACAGGTGAGGGCTGGTGGAGTGTCCAGGTGGTGGTGTCTGTAGGGACTCAGTCACGGTAGGGTCAGTAGTCAGCTTCACTGGTGATGTCTGTTGAAATACTGCTGAGATGGACTGCTCCTCCAGAGTTGACTCCAAGCTTATCCTTGGGCTGACCTCTATCACAGATGGGCTGGTGGTTTGCTCTTGAGTAGGTATTTCTCCGCAGAGGTCAGGATCAGTATTTGATGTCGCTGAAGTTCTACCAATAGCCTGAACTATTCTTCCTGCCAAGCAATTTTTTTTCCCCATCTTGTTCAGATGCATTCCATGGCGAGTAAAAATGCTGTCCTCTCAGTTCAGTCCCATCAATAACATTGAAGCTCTCCATTTCCTCCAGTTTACCGTTCAAAAATTGCAATTTCTTTGTTAATGAAATGTTTTTTTCTCCAGGTCGTGTCTTTGAAACAATGGTACAAAAATAAAAGTTGGTATGGTTATTTTGCTGACAAAACCGATGTATTTGACCTGGAATTACTTGTGCAGCTCGACGGTTTCTGTAGGTAAACACGGCTCATATCATTAGCCCCTCCGATTATTACAACCACGTCCTGGTCTGTGAGGTCTGTACACATTGCGTTAGTGTTCTGCAGTATGTGGGTTATTGGGGCTCCAGGACAGGCATTGACAAAAACCTCAGAATCTGGTACTAGTGGTTGCACTGCGTCATACAGATTTTTACCATGACTGTCAGCAAAAATTTGGATTTTTTTGGGTATAAAACTGTTTTTAATTGTTTCTTGTTTTGTGTATGTTTTTAGATTTAATAATAGGCCTTTTCTGCTTTAATTTACTTTCATTCTTGTAGCTACTGTTTAGTGTGTTGATTTCAGTCCGGTTTTTGCAAAGGTTCATCTGTTATCAGCCCTGATAAAATGTCATACTTGTTTGAAAGTGTGATAGAAGTATTTTGGGAGGGTTGGCCACTCATTCAAAGACTTTGTATTAATATGTTTACCTTTTCTGATTACTTCACAGAATGTTTTCCCTGATTCGTCCAGATGATTTTCTTTATGGGTATTAGAGAGGGTTTTTAAGTCCTCTTCAAGTAGTTTGGTTACTTCAATTTAGATTCCTATGATCTAGCATTAATTCTGAATAAAGGTGTTCAAGATTTTGGCATTTCATTTCTTTTTAATTTATTTTTTAATTTATTTTCTTCTAATATATTTTCAAGTTTCTTCTTTTCTTGTATAAGTTGTTCTTCTGCATTTGCTCTTTGTTTAGATAGCCGTTCTATTTCGTTCTTCCAAATTTTCTCTTTAGAGTCCAGCCTTAATATGTCAAACTTCTTCCTGTAATTTCCAAATTTTTTCATCTTTTTTGCTGCAATTTTTCTTGGTTTCATTTAAACTTGAAAGAATGTCTTCCTTTTCTAAATCCAATAATGACAGTGTTTCTTGAAGTGATTTATTTTCAATAACGCTTTTGTCAAAGCTTTGAAGCATATTTGTCAATAATTTAAATACATTGTTGAACATGAGTGGAGCGCATTCCTCTGTAATCTTGTTAAATTCTCCATAAAGCTCAATTGCTAAGTGTTCAACTTCCTCAGAAGCCAGTTGCCATTTCAAGAGAAATCATTCTTAAGATAAATCACATTAAGATTACACTAGAATAAATGAGAGATAAATACTTTGTGTATGTGTAAAATTAGAATTTATATTGGATTGTCAAAAAATATAAATTCAATTTAATAAGTCATTGTATAATTGTTCACAAATTATTAATTCATGCAAAAAGATATTATGTCAGTTGTGGGAGTTTAACCATCAACTGTTTACACTGTAAGCAGACAAGTTGTACAGCAGATGGACTTGACAGCTGATAATGTAAACAAACTGCTGCTATCAAATTAGGCAACTGATAAGTGGACAAGCAGCTGGCAGAGTACAGCTGAGTAGTGCAGGTAAATGGTGGGGGGTTGGCAGTACTGAACAGGAAATAACTGCTCCAGTCAGACAAATGCACCAGTTATTTACAATTTTAATTAATTTTTCTTTTGTTCTATAATATTCCAAACTGTCAAAGTCTTAAATCCCACATATATAAAATAACTGTTATATCATGAAAGTGATTTGTTATGTGCTATTTACACTTAAAAAAGGCTATTTATGAGTGGTTGAAAAACATGTGCTATAGTAGAGAAAAATAATGAGTGTTTTAAATAATCAAAATATTATGTAGTCTGCAGTAAAATAAGTTATATTTAACTGTGCTCCAGGTAAAGTACACTTCACTCAGTAAAATATAGTAAAATTCCATCACTGATAATTTAGTATAACTGCTTTAAAATTAACATTGTTTAAGCACTAAAATAAACACCACTTGAACTGGCTACATATAATAATTATTGATTCCTGGCTTTGATTACTACATTGTCAGATGATGGGAGGGGAACATTTTGAACACTTACTTTGATCACAGGTACTTAAAAACTTGTGTTTTACTTGTAATACTTAATAATTTACATTGTTCAATTGTTTTAAAATTCAAATAGCTATAACTACTGAATGAATCCACCTTTTGAAGTCCGGTTTGCGGCATTGTACTCTGCTAAGTAAGACCTTTAATGTGGATGCCAAACTTGACCTATGCTGCTATTTAAGAATTTTGTCTGACTCCTTATGGACCGTCCCCCAAAGGGATTATCCGGTCGGTAATTGGGCAGATGGTGCGTTAATATCACCAGTAAGCACGTGTGAACTTTGGTATTTCTTTCTATTGTGGTTCAAAAAATTAAAAAAGAGGTTCCAGACTTAATTGTCACCCTGTATATCCGACACCAATGTTGTTGAGTTTGCCTTCTTCCCAGAATCAAGAAAATGTTTAAAATGTGTATTTATGGTCATTGTAATTTACTCTGATCTTAGTATTTTTGTTCCATCGCTGATTTTGCCTCTTTACCAACCAAGTATATGTGTGTATATATATATATATATATATATATTGAATCTCTGAGTGGAGTCCACACTACTGTAGGGGCAAGAGTAACTTCAGTATACGTAAAGTGGATTTTCTCATTGTTTAAAAAAAAATATGTAAACACATATATACATTCAGTACGCATCCTGCTGTGATAACATGCAGACTGTGCCCCTCTTACTTTGCTATCTGTGATGTGTTAAAATGTGAGCTGCAATAGAAAATTCCATGATTTGTGAGATACATTCTAGTCGCTAGGGTTTTGATGGAGAACATCACAAACCAATTTATTGAAATTGTTCAGTTATTGTGATGTGATGTGTAATGGGAAAGGAATATTCAGTGAAATCCGAGGAAAGCAAAATTGAATTCATTTCAAAAATGGTCATAAAAATATTTACAACTACAGTGGTAGCAGGATTTCGGACATTTGCCATCGTTATGATTACAAAAGGCATAACACAATATTTCGAGGATTGGAATCCTTAGTATACTTAGAATCCAAGCAGCTTTTGGGTATGTTTGAACCTTTTTCTTTCCCTTCTTTTCTTCTTTCTAATCTTTGTTTTTGTATGCACTAATATCTCCTCCACCTGACGAAGAGAATAGATTACAATCCTCGAAATATTGTGTTATACCTTTTGTTATAACATATAACGATGGCAAATGTCTGAAATCCTGCCAAACCTTCCATATTAACAACAATCTTTAAACAAAGGAATGAAATGGTAGATCTAGCCTATTTGAAAATTTTAGCCTTTGAAACATTTCCCCCAAAATTTTATGGAGGAAAAGCTTAGTTACCACAAAATTTGTGCTAGATGGATTCTGAGTGTTGTTGCAGATTTATACAGACATACTGAAAAACTTAAGCCACAGTATAATGATAGTTTACCTTTTACCCAATACAATTTGATTTTTTATTTTGTAATTTTTCTTGAACAGTTCTCATGATTATAACTATTTCTTGTTTATTTTAATCTTACAACTAAATTTGATTGGGGAGGAAATAAAAACACTCGTACATAAACATAAAAGTTTACTTAACCCAAAAATATTACATTTATATGTACAGTATATAATTAAAATGTTGAGAAATGCTTTACCGTTAATCAAGACAATATAAATGAGCTGCATTTAAACGGCAATAGCAAAATACATAGATGCTGAAGAAAGATTAGATAAATCATTTAGTAAAGTTTATATTAAATATTATTAAAATACTAATTACAGAACATATCATATCACAATTTGTATACACAATCTGTATCAATATAATGTACAAGGCAATGGATGAAAGAACTAGGGTCAGGTTTTCTTATTCAATACCTTAATTGGTTGCATTATTGTAAATCAATACTTCTCTAAACCTGTTGGTGTTTACTTCAAAAATTAATTAAATGAAGAACAGATAAATCTGTGTTAACAGCTGTAAAAACATAATAATAAAATGGTTGTGAAAAAATAAAATAAGTTTTTCATTCGAGGGCCTCAATATCTAAGCTCGTTTTAATATATTTGGGCTTTTTTAGCACTTTGCCTGATTTTAGTAAGTAATTATTTCACTATTGCAAATAGTTTATCAAATTTCCTCCCTAACATGTAGCGATATTATATATTTAACAAATATGATTTTTAAATATTACTTTATCGTAAATCACTCATAAAGCTATACACAAATACAATTTTTTTCTGCATGTTGATTTAAATTTAGTATTGAAATACATTTTTTTCATAAACTTGGATCTAGTAATGCTAACTATTTGTCTGATTAAATCTGAGATTGCTTGACACAAAAACTGATGTTGTTTGGTACAAAAACTGATTTTGCTTTACTTAAACGACATCCCTGCTTTTACGATGCAATTCTTTTGTTCATTACTGTTTTAAAATATGATTTCAAACGTAAGTCACAGTAAAAAATAGTTCTAAAATTTTAGTTTGCAAATATCAGTTTGTAACAAATATTACACTACAAAACGTTTGAATGAGCGATTTAGATTTTATATAAAACTTGTTTCAAGTTTAAAATTTGCACTAATTTAGTTGCTGAGATACAAATAATAGAAAATTATACGCTTCCTTTACAAATTAATTATTGACAGCAGAAGAGATGTAAAAGAATTCCTGAACCAAAATATTTCACAAAAGGTAATACAAGCTTTAGCCAGGACTGTTATTTAATTAGAACAATGGCTGTCTCAAGTACACGTCTGCCATTAGTGAAAATTGCTAATTTTCTTATGTGTAGAAATGTCAGAAAAAAAATAGCATGAAAGCTTCCTCCTGATGACCTTGGCCAAAAATGACCTGTTCCCTTATACAGATGTGTGTGGGTGGTAAATGTATTTCTTTGTATTATATATATTCATAATTTGAGGATTGTTGATCACGTGCTTTGTGGATTGTAAATAATCAGCTTTGAGGATTGTGGATAATCAGCTTTGAGGATTGTGGATAATCAGCTTTGAGGATTGTTGATCACCTGCTTTGAAAATTTATGATCATTCGCTTTGATGATTGTTGATCACCTGCTATGAGGATTGTGGACAATATGCTTTGAGAATTTTGATCATCCGCTTAGAGGATTATTGATCATCCTTGTAACTAGAGACAGCCGCACTGGGATTCAGTCCGTGGTATTGGAGGGTGAAAGCCATTGGTGTGAAAGATTCATATGATCACATTACGTTAGACATTTATGATTAGTAATATTCCTAAGTGTACAGAACAAAGTCATTCAAGTACAGACAATAAAATAATAAAAAATAAAAACAATTTTAGTATAATTTGAAAATTTAAATGTGTTCTTTTCCTAGAACCATTAATCAAGTAAAACAACAACATTAGTAGAATTACAAACTATAACAAACTAACACTTTAATCTCACCGAATCAGAGAAAAGAAGAGGAATTGTGTATTAAATACTATTCACCAACAAGATTAAACTATGCATAACCTAACAAACTAAATTGCACATTAATCTAACCAAGAAGTACCTTTAATACATTCAAATCTAATATCACATTCAAATAAAATTACCATGTAAGGTTATGAATGCACAGACAGTGACGTGACGCAATACGATGTGATGCAAAATGGCGTACAATTATCAAACAGATGTTAATCCTACCATACAAGAGGCCTAAGTTGACTCACTGGCCAAACGCCGCCTCCCGTACAAGTGGTCCATATTGGTATGCGTAGTGGTACAATTCATCAATACGCAATATGTTAATTCCTTGACACGTGCTGCACTCTAGATGAGATACTGGAAACTATTTTGAGTAGTTGGTAGTTGCTGAATGTTGGTCTGTTAAAAACAATTTTTCCTTGCTTGTTTACGTTTCTGCATGTCATTTGCCGTTACATTTTAGTATCACAGTGAAGATGTTGAGTTAGTTGTAACATTAGTAACAGCGAAAATAGATCATGAATTATAGACAGCTTCGACACAAGCCAATGTTATAAGTATTCTGTTTTAAAATTATTTTTGCAACTTAAACATTAAAAATAATACAGTTTCACAAATGGAGACGAATAAACTAAAAATATTTTATTTATCATCTTATTAAATACCTTTAAATTGCATTGTGTTACTTTATTCAGTGTTAGTTTTAAAGGCACATTTCTAAGCTTTAAAAACAGCACTACAATCATAATTTTAGCTTAAAAGACAACTTTTTTATGAAGTAAATGTTAACCACTAAGTTTTTTGTTTGAGCGGCTGGATAAATAGGTCTTGGTACAAGCGCATTGGCACTACTTCCTGCGTACGGGAGAGAGTTAACATATGGAATAAAATACACAGAATACGATGTATACTTTATTCCATATAAACTGTATTTGATAATTTTGCGTCACACTGCATCATGTCACATCGGTGACTATGAATTCATACTCTAAGAACAAATAATTGCTTTTACGAGTGGTAAATATCATCGTGCATTGACTTTTTTGACATTACAAAATTATAAGAAACTTTTCCTCTTGTAACAAGGTTAGAAAGGTTCAATAGCTATTCAGTCAAATGATTTAAATTCATTTAAAATATTGCAACGAACACTGGCTTGAATCTTGAATTTTGACAAAAATATTTTTAGTGTGCTTAGTCATATGTAAGGTACAAATTATTCGGTTATACCGAAAGTTTTTTTATTGTATTTAAAAATAAATGATGAAATCGGATTATTTAGCAATTCACACAATGTGTGTTTTAGTTCCATATAAATGTATTGAATATCTGTTAGAATTAACATATCAAAACACAAGGAATTCCATGTCTCAAAATCTTGAGGAATGTAATGAAAACTAAAATCTAGAAGAATTAAGTAAATGTAATAACTAGCAAATAATTATACTGATATTGTTCACAAATTTGTAAATTTAAATTCAGTCCTTGAATTTATCCGATATTTTATTTCATTGCAAAAGTTATTTGGTGAAATTTAAATGATACAACAATATTTTCTGCATTACATGATAAACGTGTATTTCAGTCAAATCTATTTTTCAATTCTCGGAGAAAGAAAACCGAAAAAAAAAAAACGCTAAAACCTTTTCTTGATTATGATTCAGTACTAAATGTTCAAAAAGACTTCATTAAAATATTTTTATAATTCATCACGTCAAAACTAATAAAACATAAAAAAATTGTCAATGCACGATTTTTTGGTATTCAGAGATTCAGTGTAATTTGAAATACTTTATTGAGTTCATAAAAACAATAAAACTTGAATCTAAATGTTCACAAGAATAAAATCGTACAAAATTGATATGATCAAACAATTTTCAAAAAAACAAATCTACAAAACATGAATAAAACCTAACGCTCTCATATAAATAATATGTACCAACTTGCAGACAAGAAAGTCAGTTTAAAGTCCTTGGACCAATCACAACGATGGACGAGAATCCGTATATCACTGGTACAGTTGGCTCTCACTGGCTCAGATAATCTATGTAAGATACGGGAACTATAAGAGTCATCAAGAGGCCGACCGATTGCTCGACTTTTCCCTCTTGAACCGATCTTCCAGGAACCCAGGAATCTGCAACAGTGTCCTTTGTCAGTGTATATCTACAGTGGAACCAGTTCCAAGATTACAGTTCTAAAAATAAAAGTCATCAAGAGGTCGACCAGATCCTGGACCTTTCCCTCTTAAACCGATCTTCCAGGAATCTGCAACAGTGTCCTTTGTCAGTGCAACCAGCTACAAGACTGCAATTCTAGAACTAAAAGTGATAAATATGTCGACCAGTTCATAGACTTTTCCCTCTTGAACCGATCTTCCAGGAATCTGCAACAGTGTCCTTTGTCAGTGTACATCTACAGTGCAACCAGTCCCAAGACTGTAAAATTCAAGAACTACAAGTCATCAAGAGACCGACAGGTTCGTGGACTTTTCCCTCTTGAACCGATCATCCAGGAACCCAAGAATCTGCAACAGTGTCCTTTGTCAATGTATATTTACAGTGCAACCAGCTCCAAGACTACAATTGTAAAACTAAAAGTCATCAAGAGGTCGACCAGATCCTGGACCTTTCCCTCTTGAACTGATCATCCAGGAATCTGCAACAGTGTCCTTTGTCAGTGTACATCTACAGTGCAACCAGTTCCAAGAATGTAAGATTTAAGAACTACAAGTCATCGAGAAACTGATTGGTTGCTGAAGTTTTGCCTCATTCAACAAAAGAAGATTTCAGAACATCCCTGCACACCTTCATCAGACATGCTGATGGTTTGTAGTCTTGGAGTATATTCCAAACAGTAGCTATGAATTTATAGGCAATAAAAACTATTTTTCACAAGTAACACTCTTTTAATGACAATACAGTGTAAATTTACATACATAAAAATTTGTGGAACATCAAGTCCACTCCTGATCAATTAAAGTTGTCAAGAGTTCATATGAAAGTCAATGTATCAGCCATTTGTACATAATAAAGAAAGTAAAGCAGCCTGGAATATAATAAAAACTTAATCATACTCCAGATTCACAGTATCAGAACAGAATTTTGTTGATCTGGCGTGTGATATGAATGATTGCATAATCAATGAAGTATTTATCCTGCCATTGATTTTGTTGATCTTTTCATACCAAGCTGGCTATGAAGTTGATTACAAGACCAGCTTTACATTTACTTTGCTCAAAATAATTACTTGTGTAAAGAACAGTTTGGTTTCTTGCCCGGTACGAATACAATTAAAACAATAGTAGAAAATATAATCCGAGTTTTAGAAGCAATTTAACATCATCAGCAATTTTAATTGGTGTTAGTAAAGCATTTGACTGCATTAATCATAAATGCTGAATAAATTAAGTTGTTATGAGGTAAAAAATACTGAGCTAAAATATTATTTTCTTATTTATATAACTGAAAACAAATAATTATTCAAGGGCAGGACAAATCAGATTAAAAAAAGAACACAAGTAGGAATTCCACAAGGGTTGATTCTAGTACCTTTCTTATTTCTTGTTGCTGTTAACGACGTAACTTGTAATACTCCCTGTACATCTGTTCTAAATGCAGACGACACTACCCTTCTAAGTTGTTATAAAGACATAAGTCATATTAGGGAAGACACAGAGCAAGCTCTGAAAGTAGCTATGGAGTGGTTTGAGGTTAATGGTTTAAAGATAAATAATAGTACGACAGAATAAGTAACTTTTCATTAAAGCCAAGACATTCGCTTCGACAATGAATCAGTAAAATTGTTAGGAATACATCAAAACACTAAATTAAGTTGGAATAACCATATACAACATCTATGTACAAAACTATAGAGTTTTGTATCGTCTTAGGAAGTTAAGGGATTGTCTCAAATGATATGTTGATTACTGCATATTACGCATTACACATTTTTCCAATCTTATTTGGGGTATTGCGTGACTGTGGAATATAGTGCCAATGCTGAAAATATTTTTATTTGAGAAAAAACATAGGAATCGTTAAATATGTACCTGAAAGAGAGCCTTGTTAGGCAATATGTAAAGAGCTTAAAGTTATAAGTATGCTTTGTCTATATGTGTACTATTGTTTAATTGATATTAAAGAAATGTTGTAAAGATTTAATACGGTATAAGTAAAAAATTTGTCATAATTTTACTCGAAAAAACACACTTACTTGACTTAATGCCTATTAAATTAAAAAATACCCGTATTTTAAAGTTAAATTTTGTAATAAGCTTTCAGAAGAAGCATGGAAAGTGAGATTTAATTAATTTAAGTTAGTTTTAGAAAAATGGTTTTAAGACAAAGCTTTTTGTTCTATTACAGATAACTTAGCCTATGGTATTAGCTCATTAAGTTTAAAAAATTACAATACCTATATTTGTTGTTATGCTTATCTTGTTATATTTGTTAATTATTTGTATTTTAATTTATTTGGTAACTTTTAAATCATCATGTCTAAACTGAGGTTGTTTTAACTGTCTCATTATTTATTCATATTTATTTAACTAATGGCAGTTATTTTATTATTATATCTAAAACTGGATATGAAAATTATCTTCAAATATTATTATGAAGGATAATTTGACTTTGTCTATTGCATTCTGTGTTTAATGACAATAACAGTTCTTGATTCTGATACAATAGTTATAACTCTTGTTCATTGCATGCTCTACTACACAACTTTTAACTAAAGAAGCATTTCTGAAGCATTGTGCGCAATAGCGCATTTGTGACTTAATACGCTCGTTGATAGTATTAACTAGTAAAATCAAAATTCCAAACCGTTAGATAAAAAAATAGTTTTCATTATTAAAATACCTAATATTCACTATTTCTTAAGACTTGATTCTAAGATTTGTCTTAACAAGCTATTATTATGTGACCTACATTGCCATTTTTGTTCTACTGTTGTAAAGTTAAGCCATTGCTTAACACACATTAAACGATATTTTATTAAATAAATAATACTAAATGAGGAAAGCCCTTCTGGCAATGCTCACCACTAGACCGTGTTGTTAGTACCTAATGATGTTTACTCATCCAGAGTTTTGTACCGTTTTTTAAACAGTAAACAAAAAGTACTAATTATGTATAATTAAAATTTGAAGAATATAAGGCAATACAACAGTGCAATGGATTACATGTAACTTTCTATTACACAGAAAGAGATTTCAGAAAATGGACCTCAAGTTGAAGTACAAGTTCATCAGTATATATCTGATTTATTACCCCTAAATGGCGAGTTACCCTTATATAGGCAGTTATATTTCGGTTGCAAATAATATGGCACTACAACAGATCAAGTTAACAGACCTACTAAATAATATGCACAATCTTACAAAAAATCAGCAATGTAATTGAGCACAAGGAGCAAAACTACAACTTACAAATTTGTGTTATCGAAAACATTTCTATAAATATAAAACTCTGATAAAATCGTTGCGGTTTTAATTCCACGGCTGGAAGCTGCTACAAAACCGTCACATAGGTGGTTTACCATAGAAAAGATGACAAACTTTCATCACCTATATATAGGCCCTAACTGCGACACAATGGTATATCCTCTTCCGCTTCCTCATGGAGAACTTGGATGGGATCCAAAATTAACTCACAATGACCAAAGAAGACAAGGAAACGAAAATGGCTCACAGTGGTTCAATTTGCATCTCTCGGTTCATCACTCAAAAAACTGTCTCAGTGGTTTATTGTAGACATATACATTCGAATCGAAGGTAAGCAGTTAAATTGCATAAGAAACTATACGGAAATCAAGAGAACATCAATCAAACAAAACTACGTGTTAACCATCACAAGGGGCCACAGAAGTTGAACTAGATAATACCATGGTAGGTAGAATTGTTGTGCTACCATCTTCATTTGTAACGGAACATGGTTCAAAAATATCAAAATGTCTAGGAAATTGTCGAAAAGTTTAGGATAATCGTGAGTTATTTATTTAACAATGACCTGTAACCCAAACTAGCCAGAAATAATTTCATCTCTAACATGAAATGAATTCCCAGCACATCATCCTGACTTTGTTTCTAGGGTGTTCAAGGGTAAATCTATTAAAGTAAATTAGACACCTAAAAAGGTATGTGGTAATTGCCTAAATTTACATGATAGAATTAAAAAAACGTGGTCATATGCTATGATTTTTGCTTAGGAGTCGACATTTCAAGAATCGGCTTAAATTGATCGACTGCGACTGGCCAATTTTTTCTGTAGTATATGGAAACTATTGAATAAATTCAACAGGCTACCAGTCATTCCAAATGATTCAGTTATTTTTAACTGCCTACATTTGATCAAACTTGGTGTTAACAGCAATTAACTGAATCTAAAAAGTTACATTAATACCAATTATATTAATTGATATTTAAAATACAAAAGATATTCTTTAAGTAAATTCGTTGATGTTGTTTTTACTCATTTTAGAGATCCTAAGAATAATTTTTGTAAAATTAGAAAAAAAATCATAAAAATGTTCACAACTTGGTAGTTTTTCTTTCACATCTTTGGCTGTATGATTTATTCAAGCAGTAAAATGTTTAAATTTTCCAGGGATGGCCCTTTTTTAAACCTCTTTGATATTTCAATCCACCCTGAAACGTTTTGTCAATACAAAAATTAAAAAAGATAATATAAATATATTATATAATAAGACCTAACCTAAAAATCCTGTTTTGCTGTTTCAAAAGTGATGAAAGAAATAGTTACTTACTGGTTTAATGGTCAGGCTGAAGAGTTCTTTGATGATGGGATCCAAAAGCTGGTGCCACGACTTGGCACGACTTGGAAAATGTTAAAATGTTCATGGTGGTTACGTAGAGAAGTGAATAAATGTTCATAATTTAGTTTGTGATACAATTTAAGTTGATACATAAAGTTTCCCTAGTTCCATTACATAACAATTACCTTGTTCTTACTTAAACAATGACCATCGTATAATTCAGGCGAAAACGTCCATCACGTAAAACTACAGGAGCCACATTCTTTGGGAGTTGGGCCATTCTGTAAGGATCTGCTCTGAAAATGTTCAAGTTTTTTTATGGAATCTAACAAACTATTATACGAAAAACAAAAGAATTCTACATAGTTTATTTAACGTAATAATTGCTTACCAAGAAACTCCACAGGAGTACTCGTTGACTTCACCGTGTCATACTACTGGTCATAAGGTTACACAAACTATTGAAATTTCACACTCAATACAAAAACAAATACAACAAAATTTTACAAATATGTGTATTAATTCATTTTGAAACCTTTCCCCCCCCCCCATATTGGATTTTAAAGCTAAAAACTCCTCAAATTACTTAAAATACTGAAACAAATTCTACGTAATCATGCATACATTTTCAAGTAATCTCATGCTTGCAAGACAACAATTATATAAGAGTTTCTTTTGACATATAAATACATACCTCTGTTACAGCTAAACGAGGCTATTATAAATACTCAAACAGCTCAGATTGGGGTAAGGTAATAGTCACAATAACAATAACAAAGTTAATTTTAATTCCTTTATTGGTTTCTACATGACAAAAATGTACATTTCATAATATGTGTATAAAACATACAAGTACGGGTATACAATTTCAAGACCAAAAAGATTGTTTATCATGCTTTTTATCATTTTATGATAATATTCATTAGAACAGTATGGTATAGAAAAATCACATTTGGTGCATTTATCACAGAAATTGATGGAATTGAATTCCATTCAAGTTATAAAAATTAGTAATCATGGTAAATACATATTTTAAACATTTTTCTGTGGTAGAAGAATATTGATTACTGATAGAAGTTGACCTATACAAAAGATTCCTCCTCTCTTCCCAAACACGTACATAATATACGTATTTTTATCAAATGTGTTCCAAGCTTCTTTAATTTATTATTATTGGATTTGAAATTTATCTAATCTTTGCCAAAATGGGGGAGGGTATGGGGACCAACTAAAAAATTGACTAATTGGGTTTCACTTCAAAAGTGATGAATAGATTTAATTACCCCTTTGGGTACAAATGTCCAGATATTCAGACGTGTGAAGACGTAGGAAAATACTAACATAGGGACATGTCTTTAACTTTTGAAAACTACAAATGTTTGAATACCAGGACGATCAGAATTTTATTTTAGTATTTTTTTACTTTTCAATTAAATTAATTGTATTTACTATATATCTACTATAGATATGTACTCTAACTTTGAAATATGGGTTTCCACTGACATTTTGTTATTGTAAATACACTAAAAATTATCAACTTCAAAATGTGTAAAAAATTCAAACACCCACATTTTTTTGCAAAGTGTAATAAAAAAATATGACACCAATAAAAATTTGTGATAGTGAACAGTTTTATCTATAGTATATAGTGCAAAAAAACCCATTTCATCTTAATATCAATTTTGATGTTTACATTTGTTTTATAAAAAAGGCCATACTTCCCGTTATAGAATTTATTTATGTACAAGTTTTCCGAAAAATCACAAATTTTTACAAAAAACTAAGGAAGTTAAAAA
The DNA here is from genome assembly GCF_021130785.1 of Homalodisca vitripennis. Lineage (NCBI taxonomy): Eukaryota > Metazoa > Arthropoda > Insecta > Hemiptera > Cicadellidae > Homalodisca > Homalodisca vitripennis. The sequence goes on along the minus strand of NW_025779031.1, from coordinate 12,264 downwards.
CAAAAATGTAAGATAATATAAAAAGTCTGCTACTTTATAGTAATCCCTGAGTAAAGTTACTGGCATTCTTAAGACACAATTTTGGTCTGTTACCCAAAGTGTTAAACAGCATGAATTTCTACCAATTTATAAAAAATGGTAGCTATGTTCTTTTCCAGAGAAAAATTTTGGGTTAAAGACACGAAATTACTGGTGTAAAAAAAGGGTCCTGATGGAAAACGATTATATAGATACAAAACTATAAAAATCCTTATTTTTCAATCATTCTACGAAAATGGCAACCATATGTCCATCCAGTAGCAAACAATTTGATTACTTAAGAAAATGTAATCACTTTCATACTGGACAGATTAAGGAAAATGGGTTTTTTTTGGTACTGCGTAGTTTTAACTTATCAAGACTTTATATATTGTTGTGTTATGCAATGCTATTTCCAATTTAAGTTGTTCCCACTTCTTTAGGGAGAAGGAAGGTGTATTTTTGAAAACCACCATAACAACTATAAGTGGTACACTTAAAAATCTCCAAAGAACATTTGTAAGTTATGATTGGATTGGAGAGAGAGGAACTACTGGAAAATCTGGAATGCTTTAAACACGAAAACTGTTATAACATTGATTGAGTGTAATAAGACTCAACAAAATCTTCCATCGATTAATTTTAAAGTGTTGCTATTCTTTTAATTTTACTTCTTTGTAATATAATTAATTTCTACATTACAACACCAAATTGGAACTCATATCATAACAATAGTTTTGTTATTTGTTGTTCAAAATAAAGTTACAAGATATGTCCAATAACGACACTAATTATACAACATTGGATATCCACTCATTGTATAACATGCTCTTTGGATCCCAGGTAACCTTAAGCGCATAAGTCGTGTGGAATGTTGAATCGTAATTGTTTTTATTCTGCTTATTGTTTCTGTTCATTGATGAACAAATTGATATCATCGCTGACCGATATCAAATTTTAAATCAAATTTGTGAAAAAAATGGAGAAAAAATATTGATGTAAATGCTAATCAAGACAATACTAAGTGCACTAAGGAAACAGTCAATTCAAACATTTAAAAATGACAGAGAACATTTGTGAGTAGGTGCGAAGTTAATGTGACATTATTTGACCTTTTGAGATGTCAAATGAGTCAAGCGGTTCGTTGCATGTTTGTCAGAAATGATGCAAACTACTTATTGAACTTATTTTAGGTAAATTATTCCTACACATAATCCTAACTGAAAGGTAACGAGAAATAATGTTCAAGTTCAAACTGGAATACGATTTTAGAGAACTGAATTTGTGGAATCGGGAAATAGTTTATTGAATGTTACAATAGTTTGGTAATTAAAAAAATTATGAGGTTAAAAACCCCAAAAGGGTATTAACACATTCACGATGACGACTAATCTCTGCACTTCTTTATACGCTGTCAAAGTTTTCAATAATAATGGCTAAAAACTGTAATCAGTATTTTACGTTAAACGTCTAAGTTTAACAAGAAAAGTATGTAGGTTTCGCAATTTCGTTCAAACAAATTATTTCAATATGTTTCTTTTTCAATGCTTTTCCGGGTAGCCCAAGGGGTACCTAAAAAATTAAGTAATCGTGTGCCCGACGGGGTACACAATATAGTCTGAGGTATTTATTTAAACGCGGGATCAAATGTAACAAACGCCTAAGACGCAAACAATAAAAACACAATAAGTAAATGCATAGCAAAGTGTAGCCTACCGGCCACACGAAGCGCTTTATGAAAGCCTGGTGTGTACCCTATCGGGTACACGTCGTCGTGAACGTGTTAAACTTCACAAAACTTGAAAAATGAAATAGTTGATGTCGAATTGAAAGTTTGAATAAAATAAAATAATCACAATTCTGGTAGTTCCATATTATAAAAGGAACAAAGTTTCAGTCTGCAGACTATAGTAGTAAGTGCGGTTATATGTACCACACCCAAAATATGCCTATTTTTTATATTCTATACGGTAAACTTAAATAACTCATTCAGCACTGCTTTAAACTATACTGAAAAAAATGCATTCGAACAATTTAACCGTGATTTTTATATACAAAATACACTTGATTGTTACATGTATATAACACATTAGTGTAAGGCATCCCATTCAGCTGCTATAGTGTATAGTGTATAAATATTGTATTAAAACAGTCTTAACATTTTACATCACAATAATGCCAGTAAGGCAGAAAGGAAAATAATATTGCACAGCAATGACCAAATACATAGACTATTTGAGCAATTACCTATTTTACTATAAACATAGTTTTATGTTAACCAGTAGAGGTTGTGCCAATCAGAGTAGTAAGGAAGATGGAGTAATTCTCGTTTTACTCCACCATGATAAGAATTTGCGTGACATCACGTCTTACGATTTAACCCTTTTAGTGCCATTATGTGAGACTTGTGATTAAAATGCCAGTCGCTTTACGTAACGTTTTGTATTTCATAAAGCACATAACTTAATATGGAACAAATTAAAACCGCGTTCTACTACTATAAGTAAACAACAATATTAACTGTTCAAACGTTCATGAGCTTGATGTTACAATTCATGTTTTTACCACAATTGGTAATTCTGAAAGGTCTCTTTCATTAAAATTTTAGATGGTCAAAAAACTGAATGTGTATCAGCGTTGGAAAATTCTTTGTTGCTCTTGAGAGAACTGAACTGCAATACTCACAGCTGTACCTCATGCAATCAAACTTCTCTTTCTTAATGATTTGATAAAGGCTCTTCTCCAAAAATGTTCAATAATAACAATTTTTATACTTTTTCCTAGCTCAAAATCTTAATCAAAAGTGGCTGGCTGCCATTTAGAGATTAATTGTAACATGAGAATTGATCTTGACACTGAAAGGATTAAGTTGTAAGCACCACACAATAATTTTTTATACTAAAGGCATAAGATACAAAGGCTCAGAGTTAATACCTCTTCCGTCACATAATTAAATTTTGCATTACCCTTTTAACCCCAGCCATTATAAAAAGTAATGTGCTGAAAATTCCAAGTCATTTTCGACAATATGTATGTACAGTTTTGACTCTTAAAAGCTTTTATTATGGTCATGATTCAATAATAAATTTATCTTAGAGCAAAAAATAAACATAAATCAAGTGGTTTTGTGTTAATAGTGAGGACAAAAAATGAAAAAGGGGTGTTTTAGGTCTGGCAAACTTATATAAGAAAATCACTGATCCCGTTGACTTCCACCCACCGTTAATTTAAGCTGGGCTTTCCCACCGGCTTTACTACAGATCGGTGACTCTCACAAGTGTACACCAGACCACAAAAATCTATTTTTATGGCAGGCGCGTGGATCGAACTCAAGGCTAACTCCAGCGTCCAAGAGTAGTGCCTTAGACCAACACAGCCATCCTGACGATGTCTCTCATGTCCAGATAGCCTCCCTTAATGATTTCTCGATCACTAACTGACAATCACATACGAGCGTCAAGAGTTGATGCCATTTTTACAATGTCCGTATAATTCAGACATCGGGGTTTTAAAAGGGTCAATACGTGAACTTGTTACTATTCTATTGAGCACAACCTCTAATTTCGATGATAATAACGCATGAGCTGCTATTTAAAAAGTAAAACTCTAGAATGAGTCACTAACTGTTCCTATAGACATCTACTTCTAGAGGCAAAAACTAAATGTTCATGTTTAATACATAACATTATTCATCATAGCACCAATACTATTTATTAATAATGTCTCTATATAAAATCTTTTAGTTAAAAATCTACATTTGTAACAGCATTGTAGTACCAATAAAAAATAAATTAAAATTATTTAAACAAATATAAAAAAACAGCTGAAAATAAAAACATTGAATCAGCTGTTTAATTCTACAGAATCAGAGTTGCCAACAGATTGATCAAATGACACTAATATAATGACTGCGGCACATAATCATTTAATATAATATAAAATTCTCAATTTCAGTATATATATATATATATATATATATATATATATATATATATATATATATATATATATATATATATACTGTATATATATATATATATATATATATATATATTTATATATATATATATATATCTGATACACTTATGACAAAAACTGCTTTTTACCTTTACAAGTTATTTTTATGGCTCTGAGCAGCAGTAATCTGAGGTGTTTAGAAGATGTAAATTATGTGTTTAGAGAAGATCTGAGGGTTGAGATAGAGTCAGATAGGGACAGACCTTAGTCTAGAAGTTTGATAGGGGCGGTAAAACTGAGAATCAATGTATCAGATAAGGATGGTAAACCTAAGAATCAATGTTAGATAAGGATGGTAAAACTGAGAATCAATGTTAGATAAGGATGGTAAAACTGAGAATCAATGTCAGATTAAGGGATGGTAAAACTGAGAATCAATGTCAGATAAGGATGATAAAACTGAGAGTCAAGATGTCAGAAAGGGATGTTAAAACAGTGTACCGTAAATTAGTTAATTAAATTTTCATACAATGTAAATTTCGCAACCAAATCAGCCAGTATAATATAATATTATTTTTACATCCAATGTTCCGGAACTAAATTATTGGGCGGAGTAACTACCTAATTGGCACGCGTATGAATTTTTTTTCTTCTAACCCTTTGTAGCAGCCCAACTACGTAACCGATAAGACCTCGCGCGCTTTGTCCGTAAGTAAAATTTATCTTTTCGTATTATTAAATTAGCCCTTTGATGCCAAACGTATAAAATGAATGTAACGTAAAGTAAAGATGTGAATAGTAAAGTAACTTACCCTTGAAGATCTTTTATTTGCTTGATTGAGATAGATAAAGGTTGTGGCGTCGTCCTTATGGCGACGAGCACGTTTGTTTATAAATAGTAATTTGTATCATTAAATGGCTAATACCGTCGCGAATTTGTTTTAGGCGAGTTTACGTAGCTGATGTATCTCACGTGTTGTTTGAATAGATGGCTACCACTTCCCAACTTCTACTCTTCTTCTAGAAATAACCGTTTTCTTAGATACAGCTTTCAATGTCTCGTGCCAAGACGCCGACACCCCGGGTTGTGAGTCTACCTATTGCGAAGGGAAGTGAAATATTATTGTTTTGTAAAGTAAAACGTCGTACGCATAATTTCAATTAGAACATTGGATATTTTAGGCCCACCTAGAAGATATACTTTTTAGTTATTATATTATAATTGGCAGCAACTTGGCATTACATAACTTTTCCTTTACCATCTAAAAGTGGTGCTTTTAAGTTTTCGTAATTAAAACTGAACTTATAAGTAAACTTTGTATTTGTAGTATTTATTTACTACGACCTCAGAAGTCACCACCCCCATGTGGTAATCGTCATACGGTACACAATTTTTATTGCGCCACTCCTGCTATTGATGTACCTACTCTGCCATCAACTGGGTGAAACTGAGTGAAAACGCCACAATGCCTGCCATTAAAATAGAATATTTTGTCTAAAGATGAGTTGGTATTTGAACTGATATCTAGAGGTATTAAATTAAATAGTGACAGTACAGTAAATGAAACTCAGAAAGTCCTTAAGACAGTGTTTTGAGAAAACAATATTTTACCTACTGCTAGTAGCCTATTAAAAATAGGACTACAATCAGGAAGTAAAACTTCTCAGTGAAAAAGTGATATTATTAGAACATGGGTGCAGTGAATTGAACAGTGGCTAGTTCACCTTTAGAAATCACCAAATTCCAAGAAAAGTGTAAACATTTAATAAAACCGTTTATTTTTTAGACAACCAGCTAGAACTAAGTTTCTGTACATAGTGGAAACTTTATCAGCTTTAAAGTGTAGGCTAGTAGAAATGTTGAACAACAGTTTAGCTAAAAACTTGCTACCTACAGTGAACCTAGAACAGCTTAAAGTGTTAGAAGCCAATTTAAATGAATCATTAGAACAAGATGAGGCTATGGAACAGGCAGTGAAAGAACAAATAGGTCCTATTTCTGTACGACCACCAACAATATCCACAGCCCTACTGCCAGATACCCCCCACTTTGCCTATAATGCCTATTTATAATGCAAACAATGATTGTATTAGTCAACCTATGTCTGGTTTAAATATGTTTAATAAGTTAAACAACCCTGTAGAATGTTATTTAACAAAATTTTACAGTAACAAAATGGCTTAGTAGTACCTGAGCTAATAAACTTTTTGAAAACTTTTGTTTAAAACTAAAATGTGAAACTAGCCTATCAGAAAATGAAATTTTAGCATTGTTACCATGTTATGCAAAAGGTCCACTTTTAGCCAAAAATAATACAGTGTAAGTCTGTCATGCCAAATGTCAACTATCTACACACAGGGAATTAATTAGTGCTTTTTATCCCTGTAGGCCTAATTGAAAAGACTGAGACTAGATTTAGTTTATAGGCCACAAAGGTTTGATGAGCCACTGTATGATGAATACATCTATGACATCAAAGAGCTCCAGTCAAGTTTTATTGTGTAACATAAGTGAACAGGACTTGGTAACTTGTATAAAAAGAGGTATTAAGCCTACAGATAGAAAATAAGTTAAATTTTTGAAAACCAATCCCATTTGTTTTTACAGATTTTGGAAAATTTTGTGTATAGCTAGTAACAATATAACCTTTAATGATAACTTAAGGGACAATTTAAGTAAGACATATGTTAACAACATGTATCCACCACATGTTGAACCTAGAAATAGTAGGCCTAACTGTCAAAAAACCCAAAGTTATGTTTCAATTGTAATAGGCCTGGCCACTTAGCAAAAAACTGTTTTAAGGAATCCAAAAAACTAGTTGGTAGGGGAGTGGTATTACACACAACACCTAAAAATATCCCTCCCCAGTTTCATAAGTTTAAGAATAATAATTTTATAAATAGTAATACAGTAAGAAAAGAAAAACACTATTTTATGAGAGTCTATGGTAAGGGTAATTAAAAATTGGAGTAAATTAAACTATAGAAAACCTAATTTTAAGACTAAATGTTAGACAGTGTAACAATATGCCTTTAATTGAAGCTATAGTGGGTAAAAATGTAAAAACAAACTGCTTTATTAGATACTGGTGCTACAAGAGATATAATTAGTAAAGAATTTTTATGATAGCCTATTGTTGAATAAAAATGTTTCTAAATTAATGAAGTCAGATGATAGAATGTTTTGCTGCAAATAACACTGAAATAAAAATGTTTTGGTTACTGTTATGCTAAGATAAAAATTTCTAAATTTTGTTGGAAAGTAAAATTTATTGTATTGGATAATTTAAAATGGGACATTGTATTGGGAAACCCATTTATATCTAATAGCAAATTAATTTTAGATCTTGATGGAGATTCATATTATTTTTAAATTCAATTGTAATGAGAAAATAACTATTGTCAGACAACAGCCTTTTGAACATGAAGTAAACGAGCATTGATGTAAAAATAGGGTGCACTAGAGCTGAGGCTGAGATACAAAACCTTATAGGGGATTTTCCAAATGTTTTTACTCCAAAATTAGGAGAGGCTCTAGATTTGGAAGTGAGATTAGTTTCTAAATGACCCTACACCTGTAAATATTAGGCCTTATTTTATGAGCCTTCCTACTGTAAATAAGATGAAAACAATAATACAGGATTGGTTGGACCAAGGAATAATTGAACCCAGTACTTCAGCCTACTCCAGTCCAGCCTTTTTTAACCAAAAAGGACAGACTTGTAGTCAATTATACCGAATTAAAATAAAAAGTTACAGAAAATTGATTTTCCCCATTGGTGATTTAAATAATTATTATCAACATCTTAGTGGAGCCAAATATTTTTTCAATAATAGATTTAAGAAAAAGTTTTTTTGCAATGTCCATTATCACCTGATAGTCAAGATCTTACCTCATTTAGCACTATATTTGGTAAATATAAATTTAAACGAGTACCCTTTGGTTTACATGTTGGTAGTGCATGTATTGTCCGCCTATCTGGATAAAGTCCTAGACAATATAAAATTTAAATATGTGATAAATTTTTTGTGATGAATATCTTAGTGTACAGTAAAGACCTTGATTCGCATTTAGTACATGTCAGAGGAGATTTGTAAATAGACTAAGCAAACATGGCTTAACGGCAAACCTAGAGAAAAGCAAAGTTTTGTTTTGAGGAAATCTCCTTTTTGGGGAAACTTAATAAAAAATAATACAGTAACTATAGATCCCGAGCGAACAAGGAGTATAAGAGAATTTATGCCGCCTAAGAACGCCAAACAAATTTTCACAGTTTTTAGGTATGACCAATTTCTTTTCAAAATTTATAAATAATTAAATGCCGAATTATGTAATCCTTTAAATCGTTTAAGAAGGAAAAACGCTAAATTTATTTGGACAAGTGAATGTCAAGATTCGTTTGTAAAGTTAAAAGAAGCTATAATGAATCCTCCTGTACTCCAGTTAGCCGATTTTTCAAAGCAATTTATAGTAATGACAGATGCTAGTGGAATAGCCGCAGGTGGTTGTTTGTTACAGGAAAACGACCAAAATGAATTAATGCCAATAGCCTATTACTCTAGGAAATTTACTGATGCCGAATTAAAATATACTGTTTATGAAAAAGAAGCTTTGAGTGCACTAATTTGCATAGAAAAATGGCACGAATTTTAAGAAGTAAGAACCTTTAAATTAATAACTGATAACCAAGCTTTATCCTATGTCCTCAATCACAAAAGGAAGGTAGGAAGACTTTGCCCGGTGGATCGAGAGGATTTTGAATTTGCCATTTGAGGTGGAATTTAAAAGTTCCACCGATAATGCGCTGGCAGACGCCCTTTCACGTATGTTTTGAGGGCGAGTCGACGGGAACAGCTGATCCGAGCCCCAGTGACTGCCGGAACGTTCCAGACCAGGATAAAAATAGATTATCGATTTTCCTTCTGCCATTCAAACTCCTCCCGAAGGCAAACATGTAAACGAACATCTAATGTAAAGCCTAAAATGCAGATAAATAATAAGTGCAATAACAAGGATAATTTGTGGTTGTTAATTAATGATTTGCCATTAGCGTTTAAAGATTTAGAAAAATATCAACTTCAAGATAAAGAAACTCAGCGAATCATTCAATCTGTAAAAAGCAATAGTAACAACTTATGTTATTTTTATAAAAAACAATTTACTGATGTACAAAAGGAATGTAAAGAAAGTAAGAGTAAGATAATTTTTTGCCTGTACAGTATAGATTGATTTAGTATATGAAGTTATCTTTCCCATCACATGTTCCTTTAATAGGAAGGGTTCATTTAGGCATTGCCTAGAACGCAAAGGAAAAATTAATCAGTATTTTTATAGACCTGATTTTAGACGAAAATTATAAAAGGCAAAAGTAGGGAAAAACCATGTAATGTTTTGTAAAAATGAGTAAAAGTTGGTGCCAAAGAAAAATATGAAGGGCGAAATTTAGTATCTGTGCCCATTTTAATGAACAATATGGATTTGTTTTATTCATAGGATTCTTTTAGGTACCTTAAGTGAGAACTAGAAATAGTCAATGTATATTTACTTGTAGTTTGTAGATGCCGCCAGTAAAATTTTCTATTGGCTAATTCCCTTTGAGGGAATGTAAGAAGTGTCTGAAATATGTAATAAATTTAGACCGCATAATTTTTTTAACAACTTTTCTGTACCTGAAAATAATTAGTGTCAGACAATGCCGCATATTTTTAGCATCACTGTATTTTTAAGAAGTTCCTTATTTTAAGAATTTTAAATTGAACACTCGTAATGAACTAGCGCCTTACAGGGCTAAATGAGAAATCAATCATGAAAGGCATATTAGAAGACACCATCAATCTACATTATTTACGTAGTTTCAATCTATCACAACCTGTCCATAGTACATTGGGATAATGACCTTAGGCTATATACAGAATTAGAGTTTTTAAAACCACCCGCCGCCATAATGAAAAGCAACCCCCCCCTGGTTTTTGCTGCCTTTGATTTTAATGTTTTAATATCATTCACTGTAATAATGGCTTTATTACTCTAATTTGATGGAAAGCTAAATTGATCTAATTGGGTGAGAATTTGGTTCCAAGGGAAACTGTTTTTTGTAAACAATTTTAAAGAAAGAGCTGTGGGGTCAAATGTTAAAAAAGGAGTATAGCACATAACCAGAAAATTAAGAGACCAAAAGTAACTTCAGAGCAAAAATGTTAAAAAACATCCCTTTTAAGTTGCATTCCTTAGTATGTGGAATAAGTAATCCCACCTGATTTAAGGCAAATAAGGTAGAATAAGTTTTGCCGCCAAAATTAGCAAACCAAAATATTGTAGGAATTTATATGAATTTTATAATTTTTTTTTTTTAAGCCCTGTAACCTTGTAATTGTAACAACACACTTGAAAAATGTTTTTTGAGAATGTAAAAAAAGTATCATATTGTGGACTTTTAAAATTAAGGGAATTAAGACCTGTTTCTGTGAATATAAAAAAAAAAATTTTTTTGTAAGCATCCATCCCTAGCCTCTTTAAGGAACGCAACTTGCTGGCCAAATTTAAAAAGTGATAAAGAAAGAAATCCAGGAAGTGTTAATTGGTTTTGGTGAATTCTTAACGAATTGTGTTCCAAGGGGAAAATAAAATATAGAAAAAGAAATTTTGTAAATTAGACTTAGTTGATAACAAAGAAATGAGACCAAAGTTTTGAATCCCTGACCTGTTTGTTAATGATGGGAATCAATATATGACAAAATTTGTCCCCTGTGTTTTTTGGTATAGTATAGGCCGAAAATGTTTTGAATTTTGGTGGAATATATTTGTAAAGGTGTTAACAATTCATGTAGATGGTGAAGAAGTTTATAGGATGTTGTATGTAAATATGTTATTTAAGAGTAAATGCAGTATTAATAAGGAATGTGAGACTTAGCTTCTCGTGAGGGGACGTTTCAATTCCAAAGTATTTCGATCCATATTGTGGGTAACACTTTGTCCTACCCCCACCCCCCCCTCCCCTCAAGTCCTCAGGAGGTATGTTAATGGCAGAAAACACTAATACACAATAACACTGGTATGAATGCCAAAAAGAAGTATGAATGTGGCGCGCCTATATAACAAAAAAACACTACACTCTACATTTGTTTCACGATTTTAATCGCCGTTAAATGCCGCTTATTCTTGGCAACGGACCCGCAAAATTCTAAAAACTCTGCAACGTGCACCGGTTGCATCGAAAAATAGTTTTGCCTAAAATTGATATTTTCTATTTTTTGGTCCCTAAGCGAGCAGTCCCATGAGAACTGCATTTTGGCATGGCGATATCCTAGCGGATTTCATAGGAAACTTTTTGAAACCCCGCGCTAGTTTTTCGTATTGGGTTATGGTTGAATTTGAATTTATGTAATGGAATAAAAGGTTTGAATTAAGTTGTTTATTTAGAATATGTTTTTAAAGTAAATGCAGACCCTAAACTTAGGTATTGGCGAAATCAAAACAGGAGGGGGATAATTCCTGGTACCGTAAATTTAGGTTAATTAAATTTCATAACAATGTAAAAATTTCGCGAACCCCAAATCAGCCAGTATAATATAATATTAATTTTACATCCAATGTTCCGGAACTAAATTATTGGGCGGCAGTTAACTACCTAATTGGCACGCGTATGAAATTTTTTTCTTCTAACCCCTTTTTGTTAGCAGCCCAACTACGTAAAAACCGATAAGCACCTCGCATGCCGGCTTTGTCCCCCGTAAGTAACAATTTATCTTTTTCCGTATTATTAAATATAGCCCTTTGAGAGGCCAAAACGTAATAAAAAGAATGTAAACGTTAAAGTAAAGATGTGAATAGTAAAGTAACTTACCCTTGAAGATCTTTTATTTGCCTTGATTGAGAATAGATAAAGGTTTGTGGAGTCCGTCCTTCTAATTGGCGACGAGCACAGTTGTTTATAAATAGTAGAATTTGTATCATTAAATGGCTAATACCCCGTCGCGAATAAAATTTGTTTTAGGCGAGTTTTACGTAGAGCTGAATGTATCTCACGTGTTTGTTCTGAATAGATTGGCTACCACTTTCCCAACTTCTACTCTATCTTCCTAGGAAATAATCCGTTTCCTTAGGATACAGCATTCAATGTCTCGTGGCCAAGACGCCGACACCCGGGTGTAGGTGAGTCTACCTATTGCGAAGGGAAAGGTGAAATATTATTGTTTTTGTAAAGTAAAAACGTCGTACGCATAATTTCCAATAACAACATTGGAATATTTTAGGCCCACCTAAGAAGATATACTTTTTAGTTTTAA
>NW_025779030.1:0-64315 GCF_021130785.1 Homalodisca vitripennis | reverse complement strand
AACTGAGACCTCATAGGCATATCCTTTCTCAATGGCATACCAAACACTCCACGGATAAAAAATGGAGACTGAAATAATTCCAATATCCTAATCCATTTCAGAATAATTGGACTGAGTTTGAAGAAAATTGTTTTTGGGATCCGAAAGGTAATAAAACTGTATAAAACTAATCCATAAACTAATGACAATTCTCTATGTACTGCATTGCATCCGAATGAGAAATAAAGATTTGATTGATTAATTGATTGAAACCGAAATACATACCATTTTTGTGAACATGGTATATGGTAAAATATTAAATTCATTTCCAGTTATTAAACATTATTCTCATATTTAAATAATTATTATCTATTATTTAGCACATTGGGCATTGGGCTCTTCAACATAAATATTAATGAGCCAGCCTAGAAAAAGAATAAGATGTGTTGATTTACATTTTGATTTTGGTGTGTAGGCAGACTTCTATACCTTTCAAGGAGAAACATTCATAAACGTTTTTATTGTATGTGGAAGAAACTGGTCGGTCTTGTTTTTTTTTCACTGTGGCAACTCTGTGATTGTTCATCCTCAATCTTAGAGAGATTGCTTGTGAGGCATGTACAGTGGACCGTGATATTACAATAAAAGAACATCCACTTCTGGTGCTTGTGATCTACTTCCGATATAAAGAGTAGAATGAAAACTCTTACCTTAGTTGTAACTTACTGTTCAGTACACCAACATTGGTGACAAATCTCTCCACTGCTCGTAAACGGTTCTTGAAATAATTTGTGGAAAAACCTATGCAAGTGCATACACAGACATGAACTTTTCAAATTAACTTGATTTATTAATAATATTTTATGATTAGTTTCATTTCTTAAAGGAAAATGTAATGCCTACTTTGTGGGCCATTCAGCTGTTTTTATTTGTACCCTTGATATTTGTTCCTCAACAGTATTAATATCTGCAAACCTGATACATTACAGTATGTGCCCTTGTTTTTCAATCTCTATATGCTATTCCATCTATTTCCTTTGTCTAAGAATTATATCTATATAAATAATCAATATCTTTATATATATATATTTCTTGTATTCGTGTGTATGTGACTGAACTCCTCCTCAACGACTGGACTGATTTTGATGAAATTTTGTGTGTGTGTTGAAGGGGATTTGAGAATGGTTTAGATTCATGATTTGGTCCGATTTAAATAGTTTATTTAATTAATTTTTTATTTATAAATTGTTGTTGATGTTAGAGTGTTTTATATTGGATCTGGCAGATTGCGCTACGACACGTAATACAAAGTGAACTGCTATTTTCATCTGTTGACACTTTCAGCTGAAGTTCATCAAAGAGGCAGAAACATTTGTTTACATTGAAATTTTAGTAACTGATAAATTACTGTAAACTGCTTGATCAGTAGTGTAATGCAGATTGCAGAGATGAAGTTATTATCTAATTTTAAATTTTTATTGCGCCAATGATCAATAATCCATCTAATGCCATGGAAATGCTATTTATATGCTCTGAAACCAACATAATTATGAGACAATTGTTTTGGTTAGTGCAACAGCATAAATCAATTGTGGAACTGTAAATAGATTAGACTGGGGTGAATTTAAACAACCAGAACAGACTCATATTGACCGCAGCAACTTTTTAGTTGGACGATACACTTTCGTCATTGGGATAAAAAGCCTAACTCTTATTGTTACTGAAATCGTCGGAGCACTTCAATAAATTACCATGGAATGTTGGAGGGAATATACGAATCTTATAAAAACTGTTTCACATTAAGACTTCAGGACTCCAAAACACTGTTCTTTAAACTTAAATCTAAAATGGATCAGGAGATTGGAATAGCTTTGAGTGACTATCGATTATCTCAGGAGTGTTTATTATGTCATAGATAAAGAATACATGACTATATTGTCCGAGTTTTCAACAGGAAAATGCGTGCGAAGCCGCAGGTAACTGCTAGTATCTATATAAATAATCAGTATCAAATCCCTGATCAGTGCAAAATGGTCTTCAATCTCCCTCAATTTTTTGCCAGAAAAATTGCACTTTATGTAAGGTCCATTACTTTGCAATGGTCATGGCCTCACTGTACTTGTTTGTTTCCTCAGATTGTAACCACAGAGCAAATTTTGTAACCATGTTGAATCATGTTAGTACCAACTACTCCGTTTTTGTTCCTTCAGTTACTATATGTATGCTGTCCCACAATGTCATAGGAAACCAATTTTTAGTACCTTACATGCAAAAATTCAAAATTGTTTTCATGAAGTATAGCCCATAATAGACTAATTGGTTTGAATTCATCGTTGATGCCATGTATAATAAAAAGTTACACAATACTTTTTAGTCATTACTATAAGACCGTATGACAGCTCATATTTGTTTTCTGCTTTGTATTCTTGGTGGAAGTAAGTTGGTTTTAATTGAAAAGACATTTTTCATACTTCCACAATAAATTTATTTTAAAAGCGCTTTCGCCAGTTAAGGCATCATCAAGCTCATATTTGCTCATGCAAAATTCAAAATTCTGAAACATTCTGTGACTCAATCAGCTGTCAAAAATTTTGTTAGTCTTTACAGTACATTCATTTTTTCTATAGTGCTTTTAAGAGTATTTATGGGTGGTATTTCAGAATAAATCTGCAACTCTGTTTTATTCTTTAATTTAAGTAATGTCCATGGCACATTTCATCCAAATCAGCCTTCTAGGCTTTGAGTGTTTGAAAATAAACATCTTTACAAACTTTCATAACAGTCACTGTCCTATCCAAAATGTTGTTAGCTGACAACTGCTAAATTTCAAATGCAACTTTAAATCTTCAAACTATTTAGATTATCTGATAAGTCAATAAAATTAAGTTTTTAGTAACAAGAGTGGAGTTATATTATGAGAAGATAATAAAACTTTTTTAAAGCTTCAAGTAAACAATAGTCTTACAGTCCAAGTCTTTAAGAATGTCTCCATAGTAAAATTTTCGAAAGATCACTGAATTATAACCAATGGAAAACTAGAAATTTATGTAATTACTTAAATTAGACACCAAATTATAAAGCTTGTCAGTTCATGTTTATACTTCAGCCTGGTCAGGTAATTTGTTTCTGCTGCCTTCTCTTTCAGCCAGATGAAAAACGTTCAGCTTTGGCAACTGCCTTAGTAATCGGAAAACTCTTTTGTGCTAGTTTCTCAATATGAGAGGTCTGAAGACCAAAGAGCAAATGTTTTGAATTTTATTGTAAGAATAAAACCACCTCAGTCCAAATTCAATATGAAAAAGAGGTTAAATACTGGCGAGATCTACTAACTAGAGTTGTTGCTGTTGTAAAGTTTTTGTCGGCTATAGGTCTTCCATTCGGGAGCAACAACCTAAAACCTGGTTCATCATCAAACAGGCTTTTCTTCCGATGCCTCGAACTCATAAGCAAGTTTGACCCATGTCTTGCCAATCATCTGACAAAATATAGCAACAAAGGTTAAATTACGTAATATCTGTTGACTGACATTTGTAGCGAATTCGTGCACATTATCAGCAAAAAAGTTTTTACAAGAAATCTCAAAAGAAATAAAACAAACCCACCAATTTTTGCTTATTATTGACTTTACACCAGAGGTTTCTCACATCAACCATTTGGCGGTAGGTAGCTCTGCGATATGTTTCGCGCCAGCAAATCCTGTGCTATTGAACAATTAGTAACAGTGCTACCAAGCGTTTCTCATACAGCCCAAGGAATGGAAACAGCAGCTCTCAACTTGCTTAGAGAAATTGATCTAGACATACAATTTCTAGATCAATCGAGGCCAAAGCTACGACAATGCCTCCAACATGTTGTAAATGTACTCTAATCTGCAAGCAAGAATACAGAACAAAAATTACCTTGCTGAGTTTGTTCCATGTGCAGCTCATTTCTTTAAACCTAGCTGGTTGTTTTGCTGCTGAAAAAGCCTGCATTGAACCTACTGTGTTCTTTTATTTTTTACATGAACTTTATACTTTTTTTACAGCATCTAATCCTAGATGGGATTTGTTGAGAGACAATGAGCAAAGAAGCAATAAACAAAAGCTGAAAACTGAACAGAGATTTCTCATGTTGAAATCTATTATCAGAGCTAAGTGACCAAGCACAAAGAAATCAGAAAAGCCCTTGATAATTTAATATAAGACAAAACACAGGCACCTGACACTGACTTACAGCTAAAGGATTTTATTTATTTACATTTAAACACATAAAGCAATATTTAAAACTTTTATTTCTGTGAGGCCTTGCTATCGAAAGGCCTCAAAAAATAAAAGTTTTAAATATTGGCTTATGTGTTTAAATGTAAATAAGTTAACGGTAGCCAATACAATCTCCATCTTCAAAATTTCAACAGCTAAAGGATTCCGTTAAAACACTTGACAATTTTTAAACAACTTTGTTAACAGTAATTTGGGACGACATCTTAAAAAGGGTGGACAAAACCAGTGAGATACTACAGAAAGAAGAGCTTGATCTTGTTGGTGCTACTAAGGAGTTTACATATCTTAAATGTAAAAAATGATCTGTAAAACAAAGAGTAGGGAAAGTTACTTGCTCCTAACTTCAAACTGGTTGATGATGCTTTAATTTTTGATGAGACTATAAGTAATAAATTTTGGAAGGTACAACCTTTAATTGACACTGTCATACTAGTTTGTCTTGCTAACCTTTTAGTCTTGATTGATTAGCAGGTGATTCCCTTCTGGGGTAGTACAAGGAAAACTAAATCTATGTGGTTTGGAAGATTTGTTCTGCCAGCTGTGATGGACTCCCATTAGGTTGTTTTCCCTAACAAGGCACTGTTGACAATGTGAAACTCAAAATGGAGGCACCACCTATGTACATAGATTGTTACTTAAACCTCAGTTTACCTACTTGATTTGCTCTATTCTGAAAGCGTAGTGCTAACCACTGGAACTTTGGATCGTAGGAGGATCCAAAAGGACATAACATTCAACTCAGATGCTGAATTGCTGAGAGACGGCCGGGAATCTTGGGATCAAGTTGTAAGAGATGATAAACAAGTTTGTGTAGTAAAATCATATGATAATAAACCAGTATAGTAGCTTCTTCAAATGAAGGCACTTTTCCACCTGATATTTGTCGCAGATGGAATAAAGAGAACAAAGTCTATGTTGATGATAGCCGGTCATCTTCCATTAGAAGCTATAATATTAACATAGGAGGAATCAATCACTTAGACCGCCTGATCAGCTTTTACAGAATCTCTGGAAGGACTAGAAATTGGATTATCCGAGTCATCTTCCATTTATTTGACTTTGTATTAGTGGCAGCTTGGATTTCCTACAGAAGGCAACAAGTACAAGAAACCACTCCTAAACGGGATCAGCTTGATTCTTTCAAGTTGTGTAGAAGAATAGCTGAACAATTGGTATACTATTCAACTTCACGGGCTGTAGTGGTCTACGAGTTAGTGGGGTCTGATTAAGAAGATGGTGACAATGAAAGACCAAAGAAGTGCACACTTCCTCATCTCCCGCCAGACCTTAGGACAATTGCTCCCCACTTACCCACAATACCTGATGCAGACAAATGCTATCACTGCACAAAGTCTGGTTGTAAAAGTAATTGAGCTCGCTTTCAATGCGTCACTTGTAAAATGCACCTTTGTATTACTAAAGATCACAATTGTTTAAAAACATACCATGAAATGTAACTTTAGGATAAAAAAAAAGAAATATTGTCCTATTTTATAAAATAAACTTTTTGTAACTCAATGCATTGCTGTAAATATGTTATATCCCATGTAACATGTAAAATACATAAATTAATTTAGCTAGGGTTATAAATAAAAATGTTGAAAAATATTTTTTTACTAAACACAATATATAGAATCAGAATATAACAGTGATTTTTAAATATCTTCAGTCATCACTCCATGGGTCTGAGGAAGTTACATTAATAAAAACAAGTTGGAAAGTACCTTTCCAAATTTAGAAGTTTCACTGAGAATTGTACAGCCTTACTCTTCCTGTGACAAATTGTGCAGCAGAAAGGAGATTTTCTGCCCTTAACCCTGGAGAGGGCGCTTGGTGTACAAACTTCCGCAGGAGATTGTTTATAAAAGAAACCCCGTAGCCCGCACTTCCCCCTCCTACTAGCACATCTATCCCCACCTCTCCCTCCGCATGTACCATTGTTCTCAGCCAGTTTCAAGGACACGAGGCAGTGTAGAGCTATTTCAAAGCGGTGCGGTCTGTTGTACACCACGTGCCCTCTAGTGTGAACTGTTGTGCGGACTTTTGTACACCACGTGACTGATTAGGTTATGCAATATCATTGTTCAGTTTTAAAAGTTATTTTATTATATTAGAGTAATATTGTGTGTGTGATGGATGACGAAGAGAGACGTTTACTGCAATTGATGCAAAGTGTGGAAAGGGAGGAAATAGAAGAAGCTCGTACCGCAGATGCAGAGAGAGAGCGTTTACGAAGACAGTTGTTTCCGGATGTTGAACAATTGAATACCATAGAAACAATTGATGAAAATCCAATTGAGAGAGAAGGATCGGAACAATCAGAAGATGAAGAGAATTACAGTGAGCATGACACAAATTCAAAAGTTTTGCTTGATGATTTGGCAGACCATGAAGAAGATTTCAATGTTCAAGGTCATGTAAGAAGAGGAGAGAACTATATTCTTGGCAAGGACAACGTAACGAGATGGGATACCCATATGAACACTGAGAATTTACGAGGCAGAGTACGGCGATACAACATTTTACGAGGTGAGAGACTTGGCGTACGATTACCTTCTCCAAGAGGTGATGCCACTACAAAAACTTCACCTATTGAATGTTGGAAACTCTTTTTTCAGACGAATTTGTGGATAAAATTGTAAATTTTACAAACATTTGGATTGAAAAAAATAGACAAAACTTTCTCAGAGAAAGAGAGACGCAAAGTCAACAGACCGTGACGAAATTCATTGTACCTGGCTGGAATGTTAAGGTCTTCTCACACAAAACTAGAAGATTTATGGTCAACAGACGGTCTTGGCATTGAGTATTTTAGGTCAGCCATGTCCTTGAAGCGCTTTAAGTTTTTGTTGAGAGCATTAAGATTTGATGACATTAGATCCAGAAGACAGCGTAAAGCTCTAGACAATCTTGCACCAATACATGACATATTTGAGGAATTTGTCAGCAAATGCCAAGCACATTATGCACTGAGTGCTTTTGTAACGGCTCGAGGCATTTCGTGGTAAATGTTCGTTTAGGCAGTACTTACCAAACAAGCCTGCTCGTTATGGCATAAAGATATTTGGACTGTGTGATGCAAGGACATATTACACTGCCAGTTTGGAGATATATCCGGCAAGACAACCACCACGACCCTACAGGCACAGCAACTCATCAAAAGATGTAGCTATTCGGTTGATAGCTCCGATTTCAGGGACCGGACGCCATGTGACAATGGATAACTGGTACGGATCAATACCTCTGGCAAGAGAACTTTTGCAAAACCACCGTCTTACTTCAGTATGCACATTGAAAAAAAATAAACGTGAGATACCCCCATGTTTTATAGAGAGTAAAATAAGGAAGGTAAACTCAAGTTTGTTTGCCTACCAAAGTGACATGACATTACTGTCATATGTGCCTAGGTCCAATAAAGTTGTGTTACTTCTCTCAACATTTCATCATAGTGACACTATAGACGAGGAGACTGGTGACAAACAAAAACCGATTATGTTAACCAGCTACAACAAATGCAAAGGAGGGGTTGACACCGTGGATCAAATGAAAGCAGCCTACTCTGTTTCCAGAAAAAGCAACCGATGGCCATTGACTGTGTTCTTCTCCATGCTGAACATATCTGGCATCAACAGTTTTGTGATATTGCGGAGTAACGTTGAGGACGCAGGTGACAGAAGAAACTTCATAAAATCTCTGGGAAAAGATCTATGTAACCCTCAAATGATAAAAAGGGCAGGAATGCCACGACTGCCTGTGTTACTACGGAAAAGGATCCAGCAACTGTGTGGCCAACCAGAACCAGCCCGTCCAGTGGTCAAAGAAGATCAGCGTGAAACTGGAAGGTGTGTTCTTTGTCCAAGAGCCAAAAACCGAAAGTCGCACGAGGTGCCCTCAATGTCAACGCTTCATCTGCCGGGAACACACATCCTTTGCCTGTGTAACATGTGCCGCTGCAGAAGGGGATGTCAGTGATACAGACGATGATGAATGAAGAGAGTAAAAAGTTTGAGCGAAAAATTGTTTACCGTAGCAGTTTGTAAGTTATTTTTTATTTGATTTGATATTCAATTATTAAACCCTACGGATTCCCAAATCCTTTTAATCAATAAGAATTGTATATAAAGCAGTATTTAATCAATTATAATGATTTAAAGACAGCAATACATAGTGCGGTCTTTTGTACACCACGCGACCTAGTACGTGTGGATCAGTGACGCGCCCTCTCCAGGGTTAAGAAACTAAAAACTGATACAAGATCTAAAATGGAAATTGAAAAACTCAACAGTTTGATGTTGCTTTGCACTCAAAATGATATTACATTGGCACTTGATTATGGCGATGACATTGATGATTTTGCAATGATCAAACCCTGAAGAAAACTTTTGTTTTTCAAGTGCATTGTCAATGAATCAAAAGAGGAAGAGGACGGCTATAAGCAGAAAATAACAGGTGGTAAAAATCAACAGAAAGGTGAATCACAGAGTTAAAAAGTATCACAGAGAATTGTACAGCCTTACTCTTCCTGTGACAAATTGTACAGAAGAAAGGAGCTTTTCTGCCCTTAAGAAACTAAAAACTTATACAAGATCTACAATGGAAATTGAAAAAACTGAATGAATGAATGAATAACGTTTATTCCAGCAGTTTATATGTGACATATATACAATGGTTCTTAAATGAAATAGCTATTGTATATATACAGCAGCTTATATATATGTAGAAGAAATGTAAGAAAAATGTAACGGAAAAATTTAACAAATGTAACTCAATAGTTTGATGTTGCTTTGCACTCAAAATGATATTACATTGGCACTTGATTATGGCGATGCCATTAATGATTTTGCAAAAAACAAAGGTGAAAAGTTGAAAACAGTGAATCGTCATACAATGGCTTAAACACTATCAATATTGTGATTAATTAACAAAAGGGTGGGCTGTGATGCTTTAAGGTAACTGATAATATATAAGGAAGAATGTTTAGACCATGAAATTCCTTACAGCTGCTGGTTGCCAGTGAGGGACACGGCGGGTTCATAGGTGGTAGGATTATGGAAAGACTCTCCAACAAAAACAAAAGAGGAGTAAAGATAAGAGCCAATGGAAAGAAGGAGAGTTGAAGAAAATTCCCTCCCTAACCAAAACTGGCAAATCAAGAACTCAAAAAGAAATGGGTTTTTCGGATAACCTATTATTTGTGTTTACTATTTAGTATTACATACCCCCAGACCCTACGGTATGAGGGGTGCAATTGTTTGAAATGCCTAGGGAGACACTAGGTTTGTTGTTGTTTTGCTAGTGAGGCTAAAAAACTGCTCTGGCAAAAATGCTCCACACATGCACTTCCCAACTTAAGTTGTGACAAAACTGGACTCCCAGATCTTTGACTGCAGCGAATCAGTTAGCTTTTGACCATCAATTCTATAATCAAAGGGAAGTGGATCCTATGGATGATCACATTAAGGTGAATCATGTTGGTGTTAAGGGTCATATTCATATTATTAATCCATTCCACATACCATTGTTGAATGGTATTAATCCATACCATTCAACAATAGAGTGTAGGTTAAACTGCAATGCCTCAGTCATCAATCATTGAGATAGAGCTGTACAACTTGAGGTCATCAGGGTTTCACAGACAGGGCTCTTGTAATGTCGTTGACAATACATTAAGAAGAGGTCCCAGATATGAGCCCTGTGGCACGCTGGAAGTAGCCAAAATGGCCCACAACTTGACTTTGTCTTCTGTGTTGGAGATCACTGTGAAACCACTCAATTAGAGACCCGATGACACCAAGTGATTCTAATTTGTCTAGATGACCATGGTTCATTGTGTCAAAAGCCTTGGAAAATTCTCTAGGTACACAATGTCAACCTGTCTATGGTTCCTGAAGGCTCTGAAGGGTCACTAGGATCATTGCAGTTGATCTATGGGAAAACAAACCCATGCTGGCAGATAGAAATATTTTGAAAAAATATATATTGTTTGGATATAAGAATAAAATATATATATATTATTGTGAAATAGCCATTTATACTTTAAAAGTAATTTAAAGAAAGTGTACATTAAATAAGTTTAAAATTGATTAAAACATTTATACAGGTGATCAAGTCAAGCAAGACATTGGCAGTACCAAAAATGTTTTTAATTATAAGAGAAATTAAATTATCAGTTTTTTAGTGTACTACAAAGTAAGAATGGTAATCATTGAAACGGAGGGAAGAGGCACTTTAGTTTTGATGTGCAAGGGCATGTTAATGATTGAATGAACTTTTCCCTCTGTGACTATAATTTGAGGAAACAGGCGATAGCAGTGAGCTTGTGATATAAATGAATCACAAAGCTGCAAATGAATCATAAAGCAATTTATTAAACATAAAGTGCAATATTTTTAGGGCAGAGAAAACCATCAAGTGTGCAGTTGGTCCGTTTTGCCTAATGAGGAATACAATGCTGGTAGTCATATAAACATTTATACTATTCCTAGACTGAACCAAGGAAATATGATAATGTAGAAAAGATCGGGAAACAAGGACATACCCAGCATTCTATCAGGTTTACAGATAATACGAGTTTACATGAGGGTTAAACAAAGCCAAGTGGATCACAAATAAGGTTTAATGTATCTTTATGGAATAGTGATTGTTTGGATGTTTGTGATTCTGCGATGCAAAAGTGTCTACGGTCATATGTTGAAAGTTTTTATGAAACCTAAATAACATATCTTAAATATGCTTACTTCCATTTCAAAATTATCAAAGGGTTCATCATAATAGCTTTCACTAAAAAAACGTGGACTCTAACTTCAGGATTCCTCCACACTACCCTAAAATGTTTCCTCCAGGGTGAAAATAACTCTTTTCAGGACCTTAAAGCATTGCTCCTTTAATTTAAAGATCCAATTATTCTAAAATGGATCATAAATATCTCCCAGTGACCATCACTTTTAAGAGTATTTCATATGTCATTTAAAAAGGATATGCCTCTGACATCCATCTTATTCAGCAGAAAATTGTGTACAAAAGGTAACTAAAAACTTGTACATTATCATTTACACAATTAAAAAAATATATGGTAATTTACTTCGAAAACCGTCTTGTGTATTTAATGCCGCCATTCAATTACTTCACTAGCAAGGCAGATTAAATACCAATATTTATGAATCATATTTTCACAGAGAGTGCAACCTCTTATTTGCATAGTATAATTTATTCTTTGCTCTACGATATGCTCACTACTAATTAGCTAATTCAGTGTAATTATCAATGAAGTATTCACTGTTGTTATAATGTAATGTTATTCATCACGCAACTTATTTTGTTGCTTATAGAATACTACACATTATATTTGGAAAAAATGCAATAAGGGAAAATGTCTAAAAAAAAAACGAATAACTTTATGATTCATTTTCTGATATATACTTCTAAAAATCTGGTACCACCTTAACATATTAACTTACTTGGTACTTGAAGTCTTCATCCTTGACCAGCATAACTGGACTGATGGTGTCAGTACTTTAAGATTAAGATCGCATGGAAACATCTTCATCTCAGGTTAAACAATTTTTATTTACATAGCCAAGACAGCAGTGGCTAGGCAAATTCTTAGTTACACTGGACAAAATTCTTCAATCAAGTAAAATGCTTTACTATAAAGCAGTCTTCACATTGGCCTTGACCTTAGCTGGATACACTTGACTGCCGATGGTAGGATAAACATGCCTTGTAAACATCCTCAACGCAAGGAAAGGATAACAGTCTTTCATCTTACAAAACTCTGCAGTAAGGATATACTTTTGTGTACTATTAGATTTTAATAATTTTCATTTGTTCAGAAAGTTATTTAGACATTTTAGTGTTCTTCCCCAATTTTATTACCAACCTTTTTATAGGTTGTTGAATTTGTTTTATTTTAAAAAGTCTATTATTCGTTTCTGACACATCATACATACTGACATCCTGTCTGTTTCAGCTTTTCTACACTCGGTTGTGTAGACACTACTGCTTTAGTCTCAGAATCAACAATCTGCAGAATAACTTTAATTTATTAATTTAATTTAATTTTGACCTACTTCACTGTGTATGAAATAATAAATAATCAAGTAATTTTAAAACATAGTAAAACACTTAGATTTTGGTTTGTGTAACATTTATTGACTTCATTATGTATTTTTGAAGATTTATCTAAACTAGGGGCGTTTCCCTTTGCATTGCATACATTTTCATAGTGATCCTCTTGATCATGACAGAAGCTCCTTACTCCTTAGTGATTAGTCCCTTACAAGGGACAATCCATTATGTGAGAAGCATTTTAGAATCTGTTAAGGATAGGCAAACAATTTTCAAATCATTTTTAAAATGTAAGAAAAAAATTTACAGAATACCTGTGTTATATTTCTTGATTTTAACATAAAAAATTTAATTCTTCCACTGTCAGTGTTAACAACTGAAGATACCTCTTTAAAGCCGCGTTTACACTGGAAACAAAACATGTTTATAAACAGTGTTTCGGAACAATGTTCCTCAAATCGAAGAATAACTACTTGGAACAATGTTTCGGAACAGAAATTCAGTGTTTCTCCACATGTTTCTTGTTTCCCGTAGAAAGCGGTAAGATCAAAGGGTGTTTATAAACATTGTGGAATGTTTCGGAAACACAAGACGTTTAGATATAGGAACATTGTTGAGAAACATAAATCATCAGGTCTACCAATAATTTTTTATGCGTTCTGTTGGTAGAACAAGTTGTCAGTTTGTTTTGCAGTCTGACCAGTACGGTGTACAGTGTTGTTGTGAGTTCTGTAGTCCAGTAATATTATTCTAGTGCTATGGAGTGGAACAGGGAGCAAGTGACTTTACTTTTTGATATGTATAGAGGGAAAAGGGAACTGTGGGATCCTTCGTACGAACACTATAAAAATAGAAACCGGAAGCATGACGCTTGGTTGGAAATAGCAAACACGCTGGACACCAGTCAGGAGGCTGTCGAAAAGAAAATAAGAAATTTAATTTTCCAATTCAATAGAGAGGAGAAGGCAAAGTCTGGAGCTGGTGCGGATGAAGTTGGTCGGAAATGGTTTTGCTACAAACTGTTATTGTTTTTAAAAGACAAAAATGTTCCAATCCGTTCTCAAGAATGCGGCTTGTCTCCATTAGACACTCTAGAAGAGGAACATGTACAAGTAACTTTTTTAAATACACAATATTTGGTGTAACATTATTTTAATAAAACACACACAAGGTAATTGAACATACATATTAAGCTTTTATTAATTGCTAAACGTTGAGCTAATACTGTTAATTTTAACATTACTTTAAAATTAACATTACTTATTACTTTAAAATATTAACATTACTAAAACTGACAGAACATTAGCATTACTTTAAATTGTTAACATTTTAAGCTCATACTGTTAGCTTTTAACTACTTGTGTTTAATTACTCGGGGTGTGCGAGTACAATAAATTACTACAGATATACAGGTCAACCTGAGTCAATGTTAATTTCTATTTACAATAATACTACCATTATTGCACGACCCTTTCACTATTAGTACAAACTTGGAGCCAATCTTATTAGGGTAAAAATATTTAAATATTTGTATAGATCCTCATTTTTCTGTCTCTCTTTAGTTAGAAAAAAGAAACTGAGTTCATTGAGAACTGACCTTGCTATTTCACAAGATTTCTTCGGTACTCTTTTCAATTTCAACAACGTGTCGGTAGGGGATCCTAAGAGTCTCCACTCCCCAGGAACAAGTTCACCAGTTACTTCATCCTCTGAGTCAAAAGTCCCGGGAGGAGAGTACCTCGACGAGGTGCATGCATTTCTTCTCAGAAAGTTGTGTAGATGGGCGCAGGCCATAACTACCTTTTCTGCTGTTACGGGTTGCAATAGCATTGGCTTATGCAGTACTCGAAAAACAACTGATAAAATACCAAATGAGTTTTCCACAACACGCCTTCCCTTGGAGTGGCGCCCATTAAAAATTGTACCACGGGTGAATGTACCGGCGAATATTTTCATTATATTTAGCTTCAACGGAAAGGCGTTGTCTGCTAAAACATGTAAGGCACTGGCCAGTTGAAAGCCTCTCGATTTGGTAATACTATACTTTCTGGTAAATCCAAACATTTTTCCTCAAGTCTTGCAGCCAATTCAGTTGCAGCGAACAAACCATCTGACAAACGCCCTAGACATCCTGTATTTACATATATAAAATTGTAGTTTGCATTAACTACAGCCATAAACACAATACTAAAGAATCCTTTATAGTTGTAATATTCACTTCCACTACTCACGGCAGCCTGGATGGTCACATGCTTCCCATCCATACTACCCAAGCAGCCATTCTTCTTTAGTTTTCGGCATCTGGAAATTGAACATTTTCGTATTAATTATACATGTTTCTATGTATTTACAACACGTAGACCCTATTATAATATACATGTCTGAGTGACGGGTTTCTTTTCAGGAAGGAGGAGAAGAAAATACCAACATTTCAAATGACGGCCTTCATGATGATATAGCATCTACCACAACAGAAGGTACTCCCAAGGAAAAATCCGTTGCACAAGTAAACCGGAAAAGAGTTTTGCAAAAGCCAGCTTCTGCGATGCCAGTAAGCAGCGCAAAGAAAATGAGCAAAACTAAAATGGCAGAAAATGTCTACTCTGTTATTACATCAATATTGAATAAGCCTAAGCCTATTAAGGATCAGTTTGGCATATATGGAGAACACGTAGCATCAGTGCTATGACAGTTACAAACTAAAAGAGAACATGCCATGGTAAAACATGATATAAATAATATTTTGTTTAAAGCTGAAATGGGAGAGTATGCTTATGGAGGTGCGTTTGATTTCCATTACCCACCGCCACGGTCGACTTCAGAAATTTCTAACCAAAGTGGTTGCACTACAAAATCTGTCTCAAACGAGGATAATTCCAACTCTCTTG
Source organism: Homalodisca vitripennis (assembly GCF_021130785.1). NCBI lineage: Eukaryota > Metazoa > Arthropoda > Insecta > Hemiptera > Cicadellidae > Homalodisca > Homalodisca vitripennis. Next base: position 49,119 of record NW_025779030.1, on the reverse strand, counting down.
ATGTAATGCCACCTCAAAATGAAAATCATGAAGAAGAACCTGTATTTTATAACTTTCCTTAGCTTATCGATTAACCTGTTCTAATGGATCATTAATAATAATTATACTAAACTCAAATTGATTTGTCCAGCTTAATCTTATCAGCTTAGACGACATCCTAAAATGTTTATGAACATTGTGTGCAAAATATTTCATGATAGTAGCAAAATATAAACAAAGTTCCAGGACCATTGTTTCTGGAACAAAAGATCCAGAAACAATGTTTATAAACATGTTTTGTTTCCAGTGTAAACGCGGCTTAACTTGTCTTTCAAATTAAGCACACAAATTTGTTCAGTCATTGTTGCTTTGTGCTTGTAACTAATTGTCTACCATATGATTAAACATTTTGATTACTCTAAAGAAAAGATGAACACACACATAAAACTAGTCAGTGGCCTTCTTTTTATATTTTATCCTTTGGTTAAGTTTGTCATATAACTATGATTTAATAAATAATTGGAATGTCTCCTCAAATTGGAGAAAAATCTCCAAAATACAACGTTCTTTTCTTTGGTGACAACAAAACTGCTGACATAAAATCCAAAGACTTATTCCTATATGTCAAGCATAAATATATTTATGGGTTACCCAAGACAGATAGTTCTAGAAACAGAATATTTAACAAGGCGCTACAAGAAGCTGACACAGCCATAGGTTCAGTAACAAAAACGCATATAGCCTCTCTTAGTAATCCTTCTGATGTAGCTATCTCCATAGAGTCTGAAGATACCATAAACATAAACCATGTCCAAAACAAAATCAGAAAATATGAGCAAACTGATGAATTTGACCTAGAAACGTCTCTGACTTTAGCAGCAGAAGCTGGGAATGCTCTACTTCACGAGAACAATATTCTAAAGATTGAAATTACTGACCTCAAACTGCTAAATGACAAACTTACATCTCAGCTCAGAGAAGCAAATCAAACTAAATCCTCATTACAGCAAGACATGGAAGGAAAAATAGAAGAACTGGGGGATAAAGTGTCAGCACTAACGGACTTTACTTGCGACCTTTCAGAAAATAATGACCACCTAAGCAGAAAGCTCACTAAGGAACAAAGACTAAAAGAAGAGTTATTAGCACAGACAGATGAAGAAAAGAAAAGTAGTGATGCTGTACTTAAACAACTGCAAACGTTGCAAACTAAGTCAGAGGAAAAAATAAAATATTTGGAAGCAGAATTAGCTAAAACCACAAAATGGGCAGATAATGAAATTCTCATTCTCAGAAATGAAAATGCTCAATTAATTTCACGAGGGAAAGAGACAGAACAAGAGTTACAGAACTATAAAGTAATTTTGTCGAAAACGGAGGAAGAAGTAGAGGAAAACCAGTTTAGATTTACTGAGCTGATAAACAAATTTAAAGTCTACACAAATTCATTCCTTGACAACTTTATGAACTCTGACTCAAATACCCACTTAAATAAACCAGGGAATAATAAAATTACATCCATGTTGGACAGAAAGGAAAGTCCACATTCCTCAGCTAGAGGTCACATGACCAGGACCATGAAGAACAGCCAACTGGATAACACTTTGCAAAAACAAAACCTGTTCAGTATATCACTCCAAGCTGCTAAGTACAAAGCTAGCACTCAAAGTGTGAATCACACTTCTGAACAACACCACAACTTGACCGCAGAAGCCAGACAAATCTGCGTAAACAACACTGAACCTTCATTGACAACCAGGATTACGCCTTACTACAACTTGACCTCGGACAACACTGAACCTTCATTGACAACCAGGACTACGCCTTACTACAACTTGACCGCAGAAGCCAGACAAATCTGCGTTAACAACACTGAACCAACATTGACAACCAGGACTATGCCTCACCACAACTTGACCGCAGAAGCCAGACAAATCTGCGTTAACAACACTGAACCAACACTGACAACCAGGACCACGCCTTACTACAACTTGACCGCAGAAGCCAGACAAATCTGCGTTAACAACACTGAACCAACATTGACAACCAGGACTATGCCTCACCACAACTTGACCGCAGAAGCCAGACAAATCTGCGTTAACAACACTGAATCCATACTGACTAAAGTAAGAGAACACATCTTCCCTGTAAGTTCAGCTTTATGTAAGTCAGACAAGGAAAAAACACAATTTACAAAATCGCCACCTATGTATGCAAAACTGAAGCCTGAAAATCAAAGTTTGGATGAGTTTTTTGCAATGAATATTCAATTCTACCTTCAGATTATGACTAAAACTCAGGAAAATTCTGCAATCACTAGGAACATGATGCCAATGACTTCTTCTTCTGAGGCACTGCTTCAGATCTCACCAGGTCTCTTGGAAACACTAGGACAGGAGACAGATGAAATAGCCCTGGCAACACCTAATCATCACCTTCCTCTACCGCCACCATCTCCACAGGAACCTGGACATCAGATCCTGGTGCAAGCAGACGTACACCACTCCAATTCTTTTCTAGACCATACCAACATGTCAAGCTGCAATAGTAATATAAAAATTCCGCAATGCTCAGAGTCATCTTCAACAGAAACAAACTGTTTTTTAGGCAGCACTCAGCAGATAAAAATGACTACCTGACAATATGTCATCAAAACATAAGAGGTCTCAATACAAAAATAAACCGGCTAAACCATCTACTAAGTGAAGTATGCCCCAGCCTCTTGGTTCTAACAGAACACGGTCTCAAGCAAAGCGATATTGAAACCACAAAACTTCTAGGATACTCTCTTGTATCTGAATACTGCAGAAAAGAACATAGACTGGGGGGGGTTGCTATTTATTGTAGAGACAACTTAATAAACAATATAGAGGCCATAGACATGAGTAACCACTGCGAAGAAAAACTATTTGAGGCTGCAATGGCACATATTATAATCAAAGGGAAGCATCTCTTTCTCCTTGGCGTATACCGCCCTCCCGGGGTAAACATTCAAAATAGCTTGGACATCCTATCAAACATTCTGGACAATAGTCAAGCACATAATAGGTCGTTTATTCTGACAGGAGACATAAACATTGACAGATTAAAACCCAACAACCCGGACAGCCTGATGTTTGACAACGAATTGGCAACACACAACATAAGAAGGCTCCCTTTGCCACCAACTCGCATTACAGTTGACACAAGCACTTCAATTGACTGTATATGCACTAATATTCCAGAACATGACCTTAGTGCAACAATTTTACAAACTGGACTATCGGATCATACCGCCCAAATATGTAGCCTGGACTTTTGTAAAAATGACGACAACACGCAAACTCTTCGGCGACAAATGGGAAGGAGAAACCTTGACCAGCTCAAGTCACTGCTTTCCATAAAAAACTGGGATACTGTCTATAATGCTGAAGATGCGGAAACAGCATATAACATATTCGAAGGAGTGCTGCAAACTGCCCTTGACATCTCCTGCCCTCACAAGAAGAGCAAAAATAAAACTAAGAGTAAACCAATTCACTACTATGACCAGGAATCAGCTGAGATAAAAGCTGCCTACTTAAGAGCCTCAAACACCTATGAAATTACCGGAAGGGCACAAGATAAAGAAACTATGGTAAACATAAAAAAGAAGTACGACAGAAAACTAAGGATGTTGCAACAAAATGCAAATACACAGAAAATAATAACATCTGACAACAAATCCAAAGCTGTATGGGACATAATACATACAGAGACCAATGCCAAACAACTTAGCAAAACGTGTCCTAAGCTAAACATTGACGATGTAGTGGTAGACAATCCTCTTCAGGTAGCTGAACAACTAAACACTTTCCTTATTTAGATAGCAGAAGTGACATTACAGCAAAACAACCAACAGCCAGGAGACAACAGATTAGAAGAGGACCTAAACCTCTTAAACCACCCTTTAATACAACCATTTGATCTGACCGCCACAACATGGGAAGAAGTAAGTCAAGTAATACACAACCTAAAAAACAAATCGAGTGGTACAGATGAATACTCATCAAAAGTTGTAAAGCATTGCGCAGTGGAATTGATTCATCCTCTTGCATCAATTATAAATAAATCATTTTCCCTGGGCCAATTCCCAACAAAGCTTAAAGTCTCCAAGGTCTATCCCCAGCACAAAAAAGGACCAAAAACTGACCCAAAAAACTATAGACCCATTTCCTTAATATCAACGTTTTCAAAAATTATTGAAAAAATAGTATTGAAGAGACTAATGACACATCTTACACAACAGGACTTAATTACTGACTGCCAGCATGGCTTCCAGAAGGGAAAATCTACTTTATCTGCCATCATAAGTCTGGTCGAATCTATAATTGACAGCATAGAGGAGGGACAATTTGTCACTGCCTTATTCCTAGACTACAGTAAGGCCTTTGATTGCTTAGGACACAGCCTCATCTCTAAAAAACTTGCAGCTTTGGGAGTAACAGGTCTGGAAAACAAGTGGTTTGATAGTTATCTCAAAGGGAGATCCCAAATTGTGGAGATTCAGTATACTACATCTGGCGTCACTAGCATGTTCAGATCTTGTCCTCAACCAATTACTAGAGGAGTCCCACAGGGATCTGTGTTGGGACCCATTTTGTTTATTCTGCTGACTAACGACTTCCCAGCTCTAATTCAAAATGAAAGTACGAGCTGCATAATGTACGCAGATGATACCACTCTTCTTCTAAGAAATGACACAGCTGAACAATTGTACAGTAACTCTATCACATCATTAGAAAGCGCCATAATCTACAGTAAATTAAATGACTTAGCAATAAACCCTGACAAAACTACACAGGTACACTTTAGCAGGAAGAAAGAGGTACCAGCAAGCATTCCCAATATACCAGTGGCTAACCAGATCAAGTTTTTGGGAGTAACTCTCGATAGCAGACTCACATGGGCAGATCATGTAAACAACATATGCAATAAAATTAGTACAGGCATCTACGTTGTTAAACGTATTAAATGGGTAGGCTCTCTGGAAGCGGCAAAAATAGCCTACTATGCGCTAATAGAGTCTCACATTAGGTATAGCCTTATAGTCTGGGGAACCTCCCAAGGAAACCTCAAGAGAGTTCTGGTACTCCAAAAGAAGGCAGTCAGGACCCTTGCAAACCTTGAGCCACTACAAACTTGCCGACAGGCCTACCAGACCCTAGGCATACTTACAGTACCTGCACTTTACATTTATGAAGCCATCTTGCACGTAGATAAACTACATCTGCAGACTCACATGGACCTCCATAATTACCCCACACGCCATGCCTCAAGGCTCACTCTACCTCAACACAGAACAGCTTTATATGAGAAGAAACCTTCATACATTGGCCGGAAATTTAAAAACCTTCTACCAGACTACCTCCGCAGCCTGACAGGAAACAGACTAAAGAACCTACTTCGAGAGTTTTTGCTGAAGAGACCTGTATACACCATTGAAGAGTTCCTGGAATCTGCTAACACTGGAACCACGTGATTTTAAAAATTGAAGCATAAACCTCCTAAACTCACAATGATGACACTATTAAACTGTAATTATCTAACTTTGCATTATGTATTATATTTTGACAAATTACTCTACTTAATGTTCACGTAATAAAGACATTTTGATTTTGATTTGATATTATAATTTCCCTGTGTAAAATAGGTGTCTTTCTGGATTTTACTTATAAAGTACATGGAATTAACAATAAAATGCTAAAAACTTAAGTACCTTCATTTAGAAATGTAAAAATTGAACCCCATAGTGGTTACTCTTCCTGTTCCATGGAAATCTTTTAACTTTGTGACAAAAGAGAAAGTTATTTATCTAGTACAGTATACTATTTTAATCAATTATTACTACTATAGTAATTAATCTCCATATATGTAGTGAATAAAAATCCTTTATTCACTATAATACGGAACACAATTACATCAATCATGCCCGATGCACCACGTAAGGCATGTGCGGTAATACAGTTGGACATATTAATTTTCTTACATGCTAATTGTCTTTTAACAGCAGTCTTTAGTCACTGAATATTCCAGAGCTTCCTTTCTTAATCATAAACATAAATACTCTTATCATTAACCATTTTTTCTGTTATCAATATACAAACTGGAACCATAAAAAAGTAAATAACAATAAAATAATAAATATTTAAAAAGTCTGTGAATTTTCTATAACAAGGATTAAATAAATTTATTGTTGAGGATGGCATTAAATTGTTCTTACAAAATTTAATCCACCTTACTTTACTAAAATACAGTATTATATCAACGGTATAAAGTTTTACAGAGAGAAAAGTAAAACTTCTTAGCAATGTCTAATACCTTTTATGGAATTATCTTCAACAAAAAGATCTCTTATCTTGTTGCTGTTGTTATAACTGATAGATTGAACTACTCTAGTTCTGTTTGAATTTATCATCATTATAATATTAATATTTGGCATTCTGACAAACCTTAGTAATGATAATTCTGTCAGATTAGCTGCTAGGTTTACTATTCTGGGGTGTTATTGCTGTTACAAAGTTCAACAGCAATTAGAAACACAACATTGATCAAAACACTTAACCTGTCAACTGGAGTGGTACACAATGTTGACACATCAACAGCAGCAGACATCTTTTGACAAAGAATCAGATTGAGAGTACTCCAGATCACTCAATATAGTGTAGCATTGAAGTGTTAATTGCATGCATTTTATAGCTAGACAGTAGTTTAACACTTTAACTGTGGCTCTATACTGATGGTTTGAGGAGAAGAGGTAACAGGAAGGAGGCATTGTATTGTAACCATGTCATTGAACATCTATGTTAAAACACAGGTTGGAAGCAGGCTTGGAATTACATTTTTTCAGAGGGCAAAGATTTGTCTGGTCCCCTTTCTCTGATAGATCCATCTTGGCCACTTAACTTAAAAAATATTGTTTGGTAAAAAAAATAAACCGTTACATTTGAATTTATTAACAAATTTAAATGTTGCCTATTAAATTTTTTTCAAAATACTCACAAAAAATTACAGGTGCAGTTTATTTAATATTTAAGTACATATACAGACTAGTTAAGTAATTTTTACATTTGCATGATTCATTTTTGTTGTTCTCTTAGGGCAAAAAATTGAGAAATTGCAATTAATCCTAGAAGGACCTATGTCCTGCTTCCGGGTGACAGGATATTCTGTATGGGTAAGGTTAGGGGTAGGGGCCGCCTCCTGTCGAGATCCACTAAGAAAGATTTTAGGCAATAATCTCAGTCACGTCTTGTTAGAAGGGAAGGCCACCTCTGTACCAGCCTCTCTAGTCAAAGTGGGCAGAGGTGGCAGGCCCTTATGTCTAGGCTAGCAACAGACTTTAACACTTAAGGATCCCCACAAACTCCACAGTAGACTAGACCTATCGATTTACCCTTATGCCCCAATATCTTAACATTCCAGTCAGTGATGTGCCACTTCCCGATAATAATTGGTTTGCCCAGATTTAAGTGACACATCAGTTTTTGCTGTATTCAATGTAGGTTTAATTGGGAGATAGCATTCTGGTGAGACTCGCAAACCACACTTACCACTATTTCTTGGAACATGTTGCCTTGCCACTACACCCAGACCAGCCAATAAGCAAGAGATTGACTAGCAAAATGAGTTGTAATACGTGGTCTACTGATAGTGGCAGTTCAATGGTGGGTTGGAAAAGGGGATTTCAAACTCTGTTCGAGCGAAAGCGACCCAATGCATTATCCATAGAGAAGCATTAGCCATTGAACGTCTCATTAAGGAACAGCATGATATACTTAACACTGTTATAGGTACAAACAACATTAAAAACATTCTTAAAATGTAAAACTTTTTAAACAAATGTACAAGTACATGGAATCTGAGCCCTTATATTTTATTTTACAGTAATTGTTGGTTGCCTCTTGGTAACTCCCTTTCTAAGCTGAGACACGGAATATACGCTTACCAGAAGGATAAAAACCATGTCATTACCGAATCAAGTTTTGAATTAATTTTAACACGTAGATTTTTATTTTAAGCTCATTTAATTTTGTATACCTTAAAGAAATGTTTTTTATTTTATATTTCAATTATAATTTAATAATTTCCCGATATTGTATTAAACTATTGTAAATGTACTGTATACAATATGAGGTTGAGTAGTAGAGCGGGCTTGATAGCCCCAACTCCGCCTCTTTAATAAAGGCATTTTTCATTTCATTTCATTCATTAATTGATGAGAACTTTCAGCCGAAGATAGCTTTTCTTACTGAATTATATACTAAGTAATTGCAAGAAAAGAACACAAATATCTTAATCCTGTCAGACGCAATAGAAGGTTAAAAAAAGAAACTTGATTTGCGGAAGGCTATCCTAAAGGTTAATACACTAGATTTTCCACCTTGAGACAGATTTTTGAAGAAATATCTTCCCAAACTGAATGTATTTTGATGAATCTCTCCCTATTAACTCTACTGTGTGAGTATCAAATCCGTTTAACAAAGAAATACATCTAAACGTTGAAGAGAGTGAACAACTGGTTCAATTCCAAACAGATATTTTGTTAAAGACTGAATTATTTGCTAGACTTTTAGTGTAACGTCGAAAAAAGTGAACCGAAAATAGACGGAAAAGTATTGCTTGTATTAATCCCGTTGAAATCCGGAATTGTATTACTCCAAGTCTAACAGCAATATAATAATAATGTTCTCCTTTCAAAATGTGAATAGTATAGTTTTACATACTTGATTAAAAACAGTGTCTTTACTTAATATTTTTTATGATGGATAATTTACAATAAGCACATAGGTAAACACTTCACTGATGTGAATTATAGAGTTAAACTACTTTATTGTTATTCTTCGTTGACTCCATTTAAATGAGCTGAGATGATGGGGCACCGCAGAAAGTAATACACATCTAAAGAGAGCCTTGAGTCCAAAAAGTTTAGGAAACACTGCTTTATGCCAATGCTGTTTTTATTTGGGAACAGAAAAAAAATTGCCAACAGTTTATAGGTGCAGTGTTCAACATACAGTGTTGAAATCGTAGGGTGTGCGTGATGCAGATAAAGGGCTATATTAAACACCTCTTATAAATTAAGTTACTTAAAAGACTGAGTCTACATTTACATTTCTATAAAAATAAGTTTTACACAAAAAAATTAAGATATTTATTACATTCTTTTTCTGTTAAATTACCAGTTATAGTAAAACAAGTTGAATTAAAAATTGTATTAGGTTGTTTTAATTATTTGTATATGGAGATTTTATTAATTTTTATATGATTGTTGCTAACAACTTTGGCTATTTAATCTTTGCTGTATCTCTTATAGTTTCCAAGATCTATTCAGTCTACATACAGTTTGGAAAACTGAAGACTATATTCAGCAATACAGTTACTTAATTAATTTTTAGCCTTCATTATGGTATATGTATGCTTGCTTTTTCAAATTGCAAATATGGAACTAATTACATTTTTCATAATGTGAGTTCAATTTTCTTTATGCTTTATGAAGTATTATAAATATTTTGTTTGTTTATCTTAACATATTTATTGCATTTTAGTACCAAATATTTATTTTGAGGTTTATACACTAATAATAGATTAATGCAGCATGCTTTCTCATTTGATTAGCATTTGTTTCAATTTTCTTGTGGAATATTGCTAATAAAAGCCAAGACAATTACACATTTCCAGATGTTTTGCTATATTTTGAAATAAATAAAATTACAGCACATAAAACATGAGAATATAGACAATTTAATATATGTTTTAAGAAGGAAGGAAGGAACAAAATCTTATAGTAGTAATTATTTAATGGGTACAATAAACTTGAAATACAGTATTATTTCCTTTGATTAAGAAATAAAAATACATTTATTTCTAAAACTATGCACTTTATAGAACTTAATTGTAACCACAGAACATTCTTTTCTGGTTTAATTGTGGTCCAATATTGCTTCAAATGAAAATGGCATAAAACTGTAGCCGGTTCCTGTATAAAACTTACTTTGGAACTCAACCCAATGCAAACGCAATGTATGGAGGAAGGCAGATAGCCCTTCCATCAGTACAAGTATTCCAACAGTAAGGATTGCCCAGAAGGCAAATACAATCCACAATATAAAACCACCAATAAATCCATCAGATTCTAGTCCACGACGTAATACCATATTCCATAGCACTTCTGCAAGCTGACCGTGTGCGAGAGACAGAGCCCACAAGCGTAAATATGAGGCAGTATGGCTGATTGATCCAAGCACATACTCTATAGTGTGAATACCTTGATGTATCCACATTTCTGTTGTGTCTGCATCTTCCTCAGCATGCATATTTGACTTTCCTTTTTGCGATTGTATACCTGTTTCTGTTTCCCCATTGTTGTGTTGGTTACTTAACATTTTTTTCTTTTCCTTCATCAATAAATAAGGCTTGGTCAGCAGCATCCAAGGAATGCAAATTCCAGCCATGAACACAAGTAAATATTGTAAGTACTGTTGCCCTCGATACATCCATGGGCTGCAGGGCTCATTGACTGGAGTGTTCTTGAACATAACCATATTTATAAATGTAATAAGTATGGAGGGAGCACAGAAGGGTCCAGTTTCCACAGGATTAGTTGGCCCATAAAGTACCCACTTAATGAAAATGAGTACAACCAAGTAAAAGAAAAGAGCCATCAAAAATATAACTTGAGGTAAAAACATTGTGAATATACTTGATGTTTTCTTATAGTAAGTATAATTCCAAATGCTAAGAACAACCCCAAATAACATGTGAATTACACCAAAAATAATTGAAATTTTCATTTTGTATGCATTCAGGAAACGAATTTTATTTTCTGCTAATTGCCATACTGGATCCATGCCAACAGAGTAAGGTGAATCTCGGCAAGCATCTTTAGGGTCCAATTCCAAATGTGTATTATTCATAATATAATCAACATCATTAACCACCATCCAACTGGAACCAAATATATTAACAGACTTGCTAAAGATATCATTGTAAATAAATCCAGTGTATATAGAGAACAGTCCCATTAACAAAATTATGTAACGTCCACCAAAAAAAATGTTCCAGATTTCATTATTAGACTTTTTTGCAGAGTAATATCTTTCATTAATGACCATCCAAGTAGCAAACAGAAACATGATAGTTCCATGCCCAAAGTCTCCAAACATAATAGCAAATAGAAAAGGAAAAGTAATTATGGTAAACGGAGCAGGATTTACTTCCCGATAATTTGCAACTCCATAAGCATCTATTAAAGCTTGAAAAGCAGCAGTGAATTTATTTGTCCGATTGTATGTTGGTGGTTCCTCAAGTGTGTCCATTCGGTTAAGAATTGGAGGGATTGAACTGCCACTTTGTTCTGATCCTCTGCGCAAAGCTTGTTGTATGGTATTCTCATCTGATAATGGTTCCCAAAACTCAGCTATCAGGCACTTTTGGGTTACATCTAAATTAAATGAATTAAGGGTATGATATATAGCTTTGATCTTACCAACTTTAATAAACCAATTCCTAATGTGTTTAGCTGCTGCCGTTAACACTCTAAGACGATGGTCCTGTGTTTGTCCTAATACGATTTTCAGGTCTTCTATTCTTGTCATGACACCTATAGCCATATCTCTTCGGTCTGCTGGGGTATCAGGACAAGGGTATACAGTAGCTCGAAACCCCTCACAAATCTTTTTGACACGTATTTTCAGCTGCTCTCCTTGGAAGAAAATTATAAATACCACTTTAGGAATTAGGTTGCTGGTTGTGGGATCTTCAAGAAAGCATTCAATTTCCGTCATTCGCAGATACACATTACCCCGACAAGCACGCCATAACATACGCTCAAAAGCAGGAACCCGTTCACGATGTACTACACCTGTTACGAAGCCAAGTTTATGGTGCTGACCTCCGGGCCTCATTCCCTCTTCCCCCATAAGTAACTGCTGGTCATCACCTGTTCCTGGATCTGGAAATAGTGGTACATATGTTTGTGGCTTTACGCCTAGTCCTGCTTCCTCAAAAAATATTTGTGTCTTCCGAAGAATATATTTAAGTTCTGTAAGCTCCAAAAAGTTTCGTTTCAATGTTTCTGCATTTTGGTTTACTTCTCGCAACTCATTTTCTAATTTTTCAAACATTGCCTCTAAATTGATCATTTCTTTGGGCTGTGGAGCTTTTGGATTTTCTTTAGTATCCAAAATTAATATATTATTCTTCTTAATTTCTTTCTCCATGTACCTTAACTTTCTCTCCATCTCATCACAACGACGGACTTCATTAACAAATTTCCTCTGAAAAGCACTCATTTCCGGATTCAAATCACGAAACTGAACTAAACCAAGTTCACCCAATTCTGAAACGCATGCATATGCTGATTCACTTTGGATAAATAACTGGCAGAGAGCCATTTCTTCACTTCTAAACAAAGAACCCATATTTAGAGATACAATAAAACTGTAAGTTTAGTTAAATAATCCTTCCAAATGTTAGTATACGCCTTATTGTGCATAAAAACATAACAGTACCTTACTCATTGTCAAAACTTCATGAATTACTTCACACAATAATAATCGTATCAATTTATAAACTATATGCTTATTAAGACATAACCATATGAAAGTTTGGTAACTGCAATGCACATAATCATAAAAAAATACTTGTCTCGAACATATAATGGGATGACCACATAAAATAGCAACAAACTTGGTCTTCAAAGATCTAAATAAACGCTTTAATTTCTCACTACAACGGGTACAATGAGAATGGCCGTAACCGAGACCACGCCTACTACATTCCGTCTTGAAAGTTGACGAATGACAGTAACGACAATATAAAGTATGAAGGGACCAATTAGAAAGCACCACAGAGTATGAAACAATGGGCATCACAACTTAACCGAAGACTACTATATTTAATGAAAAAAGTGCAATTGTTTTCCATAAATGTTGACTCTCCATATGCTTAAGAAAATCAGTTTTGTACAATATGACCCTTTACTATATAACATATACTAGATAGTTACACAAACTGAACGATTACTAAAACCATTATCAAGAGTATCAGGTCCGCTACACATTGAATGCATAAGAGATAATGGCCTTTTCCAGGTCACCGCACATTGGACATCATCCTGAGATCTGACAGAGGATGCACAATATGAACATGATTTTTCTTTCACATAATGAATGAGCCTTTTATTTAGCAGTTTCTTCCTAGCAAGTATGCTGAAGTTTAAACACCGAACTGATAGTTTTTAGCAATAAAAGTAAAGAAAAATATTGTAAAGTGAACATTATAATGAAGTTTTCAACGAAAGAGGTTTTAAAATACAAATCATTAATTTTTTAGCCAAATTTGTTAAATCAAAAAATCAGCAGACGAGAACTGCAAGGTGCATATATTTCACATAGCAATTGCCACAAAGATTAATAGTTATTATAAATTAATAAGTTTGAACATAAACATTATTGCTAAAGTAAAATTTGATCACACCAGGAGCGTGATTGTTGCTGTTGGTAACTCTTTGAGGGCAAACTACAAAAATTATTACCAATTCTATGTTGTTGTTATTATTTATTCATATTTTATTCCTGAAATTGATGTAAACAAAACATGTTGTAGTGTGTAAGATAAAACACTAAAAAATTACAAACTTGATTTCTTTACTTTGGACTTACACAGTTTTTGTAAACATTTAATTAAAATATGTTATAAAATGAACCAATTCATATTTTGATCTGTTACCCAGGTAAGTACTTACTATCTTGAGGGATGTTTTTCGTTTTCATCAGCAGTAAAGGCAGATTTGGAAAAGCTAATCAGAATCAAATTAATTATAGTTAAAAGACATTTAAAGAGCCACTGTTTCCTTAATTTGTCGACATCCATTCCACACATGGAAGTTCATTATTCCTCTGAACTTCCTGTGAAAGATACGTTTCAGCTGAAAAGATGAAACAAAAGACTCTTAACATTGTTTATAGAATCTATTAAAACCATTTTCTTTCAAATCGGGGTGGTAGTTGGCAAAATTTATATTTACCTCTGTATCTTGTAATCTTGTTTAGTATTTGGTACAAGGTACAAGACATTTAGACACCCAGGTTTATGATTCGACCTGAATTGTGGGTAATATTTAAGACTACATTACTCGCGTGCCGTAGTTTAACTCACTTAAATGTGTTTGATAATAAACTCATAATTATTATTTAATAAACGAAATAAAGGATCTCAATGTAAAAAAATCTATGTTACATTCCTAGACAAACTGCATTACTCACAGACGGTATAGCTTTAAGCTTACTTTGGTCCGGAATTCTGTCTGACGTCTATCTCAACAGTATAAGAACCAATTAAATCATTCAGGGTGATAATAAATACAGAAAAATAATTTTATTTTATTATATATGCGTAGGTGATACGGTCGTGTTGTTTAATAGAAATTAATATAAGACAGCTGAACCTCGTCTGTACCTTTCTTAACAAAAATTCTCAATTGAAATGTAATCATGTAGTAGAAATAATAAACTAAATTTTAATAATTTTGAATATTCAAACAAATTAAATTTAAGAATTAATAAAAACTCACTAACAGCGGCCAAATTATTCATCCCAGCTCATACCTTTCCATTCACAAAATAGGAGCCCACAGTTCATTAATTCATAGGTACAAGGATACATTAAATACATTAATTCATAGACTATTAACAAAATAATTAAATATATACATTGATTAAAAGAACCTGTAATAATTACAAATAAAGTTATAACAACAGCTAACTATTGCCAAGATGTGATGGAAAGCCTTTTTACCAAGGAAAATGGGTTATTCACACTACAAATAATTAAGATAACGTTAATACCACTTTCATATCAAATTTAGTTACATCAATTATTTGTTAAGATAATTAACTTTGATTTTGAAACAATAGTGGAACCATTTAATAAATAAATATGTCTAGTAGATGTGTAGACCAGTATAGCAATTGAACCAAAAATGCCTTGAATTTAGATAAAACTCACCGTTGTCTGAATCGTACCCGGAAGGAATACCCTTACTCCGATTTAGAATATTTATCAGTATACCAGTCAAAGTAAGAAGCTTGGTACTAAAAATCTTAAAATTTATTCTGCGAGAACACGTAGTGAAGAAACCGTTATCCTCGCTGGATGAGTTAAAGGAAGAGTAACTAGTGTGTTTATTGTATCCTTTGCTATGCTAGGTCTTCGTGTACACATAGTTTTAGTATACATTTTATATACAGAATCTACATGTCCTGACGCATTTAACTTGATAATAATTGTCTGTTAGAGACGAAGACTTCTAGTATCAAATTATTGCACAATGAGGTTGAGTGGACTGTAATTCATAGCATGCGTATTGGGGAAAAGGCTAATAAAAGGAATAAAATAGAAATATAAACAAAATGAGAACTGATTTTACCACCAAAAACAAAGCCCAATGTTATCGAAATGTTAATAAAGAAATCCAAAACCACTAAAGGTATAAGACGTCAAATTTGAATAGAAACGAAATTTTCAATATTTGTAGAATATGACTGGGACATGCCAATATAAACACCTGACTCCATAGCATTAAATGCTATTTTAATCCTCTGTGCCTGAATTGTTCATTAGGTGTAATTGAAACATTTTATCCATTGTTATAGATATACTCATGAAAGAAATAAATGTTTCAAGCAAATACTCGTAGAAGAAATCAATAGTCACACAAGCCTGAAAGAAATAATCAAGAGCAATGATGTTTTATACACATAGCTTAACAATTTCCTGAGAACAACAAAAAAGGGGTTTGAAGAAAACTAGAGAAAATTACACATTAAATTAAATACATGTATGTTTATCCAGCGTTGAGTTCTTCCATCCGTGGCCTTTCCTTTTTCGGGTTAGGACAATGCCTTGCCTGATTGGCCCCTGGGACAGAGGCTGTACCAATCCCTTACATTCCAAAATGTTCTACATTCTATTTTATCTTTAAAATGTTTCTTCTTTTACTAACCCTATAAACTTATTAGGACACAAAAGAAACATGCATGTTTGTAACTAACATCAGAATATTTTTGTCAACAATTTTGTAGAATAAATAAATTTGTAAACAAGTTGAGTACAATAATATGACATTTTAACATGTGATAAAATAATACATGTAGCTTATTCAGAAAAACAAGGTAAAAATCCAGGACATTTTTATGTTATAGTACAATTCCTATCTCAACTGGAAGTTTTATTAAGTAACGAAATGAGTAAAATTTAATTTAATGAAACCTAATTCTATGAAAACACAAATGAAGGCACCTGAACTCACAGTTACCACACCAAATGCAGTTTTTTTTAATGAACGACAACCACAAAACAATTGACCTTCGAAGCCTCATGGATAAAATTCAGGCTGTCAAATAGTTGGCTAATGAAAAAACTGAACAGAACTTTGATGATAATTTTAGGTTAATTTATGTCAATGTTTACGTGAACAAATTAATATTTATTTTTCATTAATCTACATGTGAATTTATTGTGGCTAATTGTCCAGATACCTGCAATTGATTGTTTTCAGCTGTTTTGATTATTATGTCTAATAGTACCTATTATATACATTTTCTTATCGTCATACTCTCTACTAGTGTAATATCATTTGTAGATTGTGTAAGTATACTGGCTAATAATGTATTAAGAAAGTTAATTTTTATTATTTGCCGAAACAAAGATTTCGTGGTCTTATTTATTTTCAAATTTCCACAGAAATATAAATTATATTATTGAATTCTTAATTATTATCAATAATAATCCTCTAAAATAATGCAGTATAATAAGCGGCCACCACCCCAATTGAATCATTGATATGTCGAACCAAATTACGTTTCGAATTATAGCATTAGTTCAGCTGTTTCCACCTATCTAATAAAGTGGACTAATAATTTAGTATTCAAAAACTATTTAGGTAATCTATTTATTAAATGTAACAAAACAAAATAACATTTATAAAGTTACTTTTTACTATTTTGAAGGATAAACATATCTGATAGCTTGTAACACAAATATCACATGCATATCATCATTATTGTAATTGCAGCCACTTCTCAAATACTGTAAAAATGACTACTTTGTTTGAATTAACTTTGAACAATATTCATTGGTAAGTGTGAAATTAATGGCCGGAGTGGCAAAAGACAAGTTTGTTTTGCGTCAGTAACATATTGCTATTAACAGGTAGGGTACGATAAGCGGACCCGGTTTTTTATATCGAAGAATGTAATCATCGATACCTAATACTTGCATCTCAAATCCTAGACTATCATTCGATATAAAAGTATCTATTGTCCTGAATAACAATCATATGTTTTAAATTAAAATATGAATTTAATATTTACATTGATCAAACAAACTATTATAACAAAAAATAGGAAAACTGAACACGACCATATATGCTCCTCTTACAGTTACAGTTGTTTCTTTCCCGCAATCGTGGGTTTGTCGGTACGAGTCCAACATGTTGAAGCCACGAAAAACATGTCTTATTATCTTTCAAAGCAATGTTGTCTAATTTTCTAAAATTGACTGCCATTTTTAATAATCAAATATTACTTATGTAAAATTGAAATATTACCTTACGTGTTTTATTTGAAAGTGTTTACACAGCTGTTAATATAGATTATTTAAGTTAATTGTTCAAAATAATTAATCATTAACGATTTATTATATCGATAGTTATGATTAAGTAATATCGGGTACTTTGGGATTATACCGACCACACCAGTATAAAGAACACAAAAATATAAATTTATAGAAACAAACATGATAGAACAAAAAAACAACTTTTTAATTACAAACTTACAAGCATTTCCAGGTATTGTTGTCGCTGTTATCTTATCTTTTTCGAGAATCCCGATTACGGCAGGCCACGCGGCATCACATGATTATTTAAGTTTTTTGCACGGTACATAATTGCCTTTCCATTACAATTCAATTTATATTTCTGATCAGCCCCTCTAGAATTTGGTATTTTACTGATAGGTACTATCTCGAGGGATGCTTTTCTTTCGTTGACATCAGCGTGGGGCAACACCAAAGGTGCTGCCGAGGCCCGCGCTGATGGCCGGAGGCACTCGCATTTTGGGTGGCGGAGTGTGATCAAGAATAAAAACAAATTTTGAGTGTTTTTTTCAATAAAGAGTTTAGTTTTTGTTTGGTAATGTTTGTTTTTGTTGAATTTTGTGTTTGGAAAATGTAGGGGTAAAACACGGAAGTACAACAAAGCGATGCACCAGCAGAACGGGCGGCGAGACTCTGCAATCACGTTATCTGCTAGACCGCTCGACTTTGACCTCTGTCTGAGGATGGGGAGGGGTTTGCGATAAGACAATTCCTGTTTTATATTTACGAAATATTGTTCTAAAACGCTAATCTAGTAATCAGTAGAAGCAAAATGTGAAATAACGATTCATGTTTGGGTGTGGTCAGTATAATCCCAAAGTACCTAATATCGTTTGCCAAGTTCGATAAAAAAGCCGGGTCCGCTTATCGTACCCTACCCCTATTAACTATTGATGTGTTAAATTCATTGTATTTTTAGTTGGTTTTGTTATATTATTTCGTGTCTGAAGTTTATTTTTGACAATGGAAGGATTATGAAGGAATAATCCTGTTTCCTTCATTTCATGTCTCTTTTCAAAATGTAAATATAGTTTGTATAGCCTTTAAGGAGACTTTAATAAGAGGCCTACACTCGTTATTCGATTGCTATTATTGAACAATTCGATATATTATCCAACTTCGATGTATTTAAAAATCGTACACAGTAAGAGTTGTAATAAATTACTGTAACAAGAAGAATCTCGTACATTACAATTTTAAATACACAAATTTTACAATATCATTACAAAATAACAAAATCAACTATGGCCTAGACTTAGATATCAAAAAAACCTTACAATATTTATAAATTGACCAGCTTGATATCAATAAGTAACTGCTTTTGTGAAAAGGAGGAAACAATTCTCCCCATGTGTTACCAGGAGCCAAACCTACATGTTGAAACTACTTAAACAAATCTCGTCACTTGTGAGAAATATCTTACACATTTTCCTCATATTCATCGCCATTTTCAAAGTCTCAAAATATTAGTTACTTCTTGTTGTGTATTGTTTACATTAAAATTACTATAACTAATCATTTGAAATCATATGATAAGTTAAATAAATTTTAATATCGAATTATCCTTCAGATATGATGGGCCCGTGAGTATTGTATCACTCCACCACTGCTGACCCAGAGCCCAAGTGGACAGAGAGGGGACTCATCACCATCCAGAATGTGGTCACTGGAGACATGTCTGTTAGTCAGAAGCTAGTAACTATATTTTGTGTTTCTAGTTTGACAGTGAGTATGATGGGCCGGTGAGTATAACACTGTACCACTCCACCACTGCTGACCCAGAGCCCAAGTGGACAGAGAGGGGACTCATCACCATCCAGAATGTGGTCACTGGAGACATGTCTGTTAGCCAGAAGCCAGTCGTCGCTTCTGTAGCCTCCGAGTTGCAGGTACCCCACACAGTTTTACAAAAGAAGAGAATAAAAAAATGTATTCAGCCATCAAGATAAAATTGCACTCACGTGTACTGGCTTGTCAATAACATTAATCCTTTTTAGGACCAACCGTGCGATTTATTGCCGGTTGGAACCTACGCGAGAAGAATCAGCCGTACGATCTATCACCGGTCGTAACTTATGATCTATCGCCAGCAAACTTTTATATCATTTATCGCAATATATATATATAAAATATTTTCTATGATTCAACAAGTCACAACAATATTATTTTTATACTCAATATGATCTTTTTACTTGATTATTTAATCTGAAAATTAGTCTCATATTCATGCAGGTATGTTTTCATCTTTGTTTTCAAAGTAAGCTTAGAATGGTTTTGTCTTTAATCATGATAAAAAATTCGTTTTAGCTAATATACCTAATTGGGTTATGTATGTATTTACAGATTTGAAATAGTAGAACTTTTACATTTGATACATTTATACACAATAAAATGTAAAAATAATATATAACATTTCCCATGGATAAAATATTTTAAAATTAAATTGTTTTTTATGATCAAACTTAAATTTTCACATAAAATTGTTTTTTGCGCACACACACACACACACACACACACACACACACACACACACACGCGCGCGCACACGCACACACACACACACACATGCACACACACGCACACACACATTTTATCAACCTAAGTATATATTTTTCAGCTGATTATATTATATTATAACACCTAATACCAGAGCTTTTCTGATTGAAAAAAATGAAGGGTAAATCTGATTGTTCTTTAAGACCAAAGAGAACCATAATTGTTTTGTCATTATTTTAAACCGAATCATTCGCAGACAGTTTGAATAAACTTTTGAGTCAATTTAGAATTCTCTAAAGCCATACTGCAATTTGTTTGCCTGTTGATGATAGTAATGTTGTCAGCATACAGAACAACCTCAGTTGAAACACTTTTGACAATCTCATTTGCCATAATCTAAAAGAGTAGGGATCCCAAAAACGATCCATGCAGTACACATCATATAACTTCCAGACTACTACATTGGCTATTGTTCCATACTGATAAACTGTAACATACTCATATATATATATATATATATAATTCACTTATAACATGTATATATACAAACTTTGAAATTCTGACAAGACAACACCTCAAATCTTGTAGAATTTGAGTTTCTCACAAACAATTATTGCAGCTAAGTCCTTGCCCTTGTAGCAGTGTAGAATCTCCTCAACCAACTAGCAAATCAAAGTTTGAATTATTGAGAGTCCTTTTCAAAAGCCATACTGAGAACTTGTTATTAATTGTTGGATTAAATAAAACATTAATATTTACCTAAGAATTGCTAGTATGCTCTTTGTAGCTTGTTTGGTGTTTCGTCTTGGTGACCAATAGAGAGGCCAAGTAGACAGAAGGATCATTGTTTTGTGGTAACTGATATTTTGGTGGCTTCACAAAGGAGTTTTAGGCAGTGGTCTTCCACCACTGACCATTAAAACTCGGAATCAAACACAGCAAGTCACCTCCAACAAAACCTATCCCTCCAAATTGAATTTCCATGGTCTCTTAAATAATCAATAAAAATAATAAATAATAATAAACAACATGTTAGAACACACAAAAGCTATAAATATGTACAGAACCATGTATACACTAGGTTGCAACACTTAACAAACAATATAAGCACTTTGTAGATATCGCAAGTGTGCCAGTTTCTGTTATAAACTATTGTATTGTAATCATTAAAAAGTGAATAATCTCACGCTGTTTAGAGGCCCTCCTATTTAGAGTTTGTCGTAATGTAGAGTTTTAAGATCTGAAATGTTTTTCATCACAATAATTGTTTACCATGTCAATTCAGTAAACATATTTGGTTACAATAGTTTATAATTAAAAAAATTGCTTTTCAGTCGCTTTCGAAGAAGGATGGGATCTACAGAATAAAATCTGTTGTAAGAACTAAAACTGGGAAAGAGATATCATTTCTCTCGTTTGTTAAAGCTGTAAGTATTATTTTTAGTAAGAATTTCTTATAATTATTACTAGTATTGTAAAGTGAAGTTATAATTTAGTGGTTTGGAAGTGGTAATGCATAAGTGCATGACTATAACAAATTAATCAATATTTTACTTAGTTTGTAAAACAGTACACACTGTATAAGTATAAAAAAAAAAAAATATACATACTTCTTTAACCCTTTGGATACCATCCCCAAAATAAAACATACTATAGGTGAACCGCTAATAAAGAAACCTGCGCAGAAGCAAATATTTGAGCAGCACAGCGCAGGAGGGGCCCCCCTCCGGCGGGGGGGGAGTGGCGAGTGTGCGGAGCATCCTCTTGTCAGCTGTTTAAATCTTGTCTTGCTCGCGCCATATTGTTTATACTGCAGTTACTTACTTGGACCGTTCAATTCAAACGAGTCAGTCAAGTGAACGAGTGATCCGGATCGGAGTGTTTCAAAAGACCCGTTTACTTTGAAAGTTTGGTTCAATTTGGCCTGGCAACTGAATAAATTTGATACTTTTTTCCAAATCAGGTGAAATGAAAAATGAAATGAAAATGGTTTATTTTCTTAAAAATAGTACAATAAAACACATATACACGTTTTGCAACAAACGTAAGCAAATATGTAGCCTACAATGTCTGAAATCATGTATCAGAGTGTAACAATACGGTACTTATACGTAGTTAATTATTTCTTATTATAATAAACATTGCATTGATTCTATTTAATTCAATTAAAATTTGAAATAAGAAGAGTAGTATAACCGGGATGAGTCTACATGGGCCTAGGACCTGTGCGTAGGCTCTGGTCGTGAATATTGGAACTCAAAACTAATAATAAAACAAATGATTTTATAAGTAAAAAATAGTAGTTTAGTAATTTTTGATATTATTAATGGTTTTCGAATTTATTTTTAATCCGGCTGGATGGCAATGAGAACAGTGACCACGCAGGCAATTGATGAGTCACATTGATAATGATACGTAACCGAGTATAAATCTAGTTTTGCTGCACTGTCGTATGAAGTATTAGTTATGCTAATTATAGTGAAGGACAGACCGAATAACAATAAATAGCGAGGAAGGGTTAGAAGTTCAGCGATAACAAGGGACAATAAGTCTATATACTTCTTCGCCATCTTACGATAGTAACCCATTGTTCACGCGTGTTTTTTAAACCAGTTAAGATTAGGTAATTGCAACACAGAAGCAAAGTTGTAACTCAAACACACGTTATGGTACAAAACTTGAGAAATATAATACAAATTTGTTACGCTGAATGTTTTTTTTTAATATAGAAACTGTAATGACGACTTGTTGCGAGTACCGTGTGTTATGAGTATAAGTTGTCAACGCAGTTGTCAAAAGAGTATGAAAATTAATGTATAAGTAAATAAGAATGGTTTTGATTAACAAATGTCTTATAGTCATTAGTTCTTCCTCGAAGAAAATTAATTCTAAAGAATATGTTGTACTCTTAAAAGAACATTATTTTTAGTATTGTTTTTTGTTAAAAATTATTGGCTCAAGAATAGTTTTTGAAAGCAGCACCATGGACTATAATACCAAATGAAAGTTGGGATTGAACGAAAGCAAAATAGACCACTTTAATTTCCTTATCTGTGAGTACTTCTCGTAATTGTCTGAAGGCAAAAATGTACTTGTGGATTTTATTTGTCAAAAAATGAATGTGTTTTGATACATTCACATTATGATGTGATTTTTTTAAATATACTTGCAGGTATTGAATCGTGCCCAAGAGCGAAATTTCCTCTCAAACTGGATACGTAACATATAACCTCTTGTAACAGTGCGTAAGTTAAAGGTCGAATGAAGCCTATAAGATCTGTCTTCGAAAAAGATTGTTATATTTGAGCCATTACAGTTCGCCAAGTCTGACCCACATTAGTAAAGAATTTATTAAATTCGTTAGGTACTTCAAGCTTAATTTTGTCATTGAATAATTTGGTATTTGGCAAATATTTATTTAAGGAAGAAACTTTGTTAACCCCTCTATCACTCAATTTAATTAAAACCCCCAAAACATATTTAAATCCTCATTAGCTTGGTCGAATTTATCACAAAAATAATATTTTTTAATCGCTTTAAATTTCTGCTTACAATGTTCCTGCAATTGACATAGCGGGTTTTAAGCTCCACATTAAATGGTTGCTTTTTCACTAATTTACGTAATTTATCTCTTTGTCTTATAGCATGAACTAAATCTGAAGTAATCCATGGTTTTAGCGTTTATTAACCTCGTTTTAAATTTATTCGATTGTCTATTGAAATAATTGTAATAATATTCTGTAGTTGTAATATAAAAACATTAACATTAGTGCTGTTAAAAATTGATTGCCTATTAGCATTTAAAAGGTTATCATGTGGTCGATATAGATGCGATGTGCAGGGTCGATCTGAGAGGAGGCGTTCTGTGTAAAAGTGTGCGTAATATTATTTTAATGACTCAGCCTGGGTATTATGAAAAGTGGTGGTAACTTAATCGATTAAATGGTTAAAATGTGTTGTTATTTATAAAAATAAATTATTTTCAAACATTGCAATGTCTGTTTGATGTTTAGTAATTTATCGAAACATTTGTAGTGAAATAATCTTATGATAAATCAAAGGCATATGAATCAACCAAGTCCATTGTTCTTAAGTATTAACGTTTAAAATATTTAGTAATGCATATAGTAACATACAGTTAATTTTTGTTAATCAGTTCTAATAATAATATATATTTACATTTACTAGATTCCTGAAACAATATATTTATTGTTATATATCTATCCATTCACTGTAAAATATGTTGTTTCTTCCTCTATCCGAACACATTTTTGCAAGCAGATTCTTTCATTCACTTGGTCATTACATCCAGTCGTTCATTTTGTTCAATCAACACGATGACCGGTAAAACACGCTCTAGCGGGAGGCTTAGTAACTCTGTACTGACCGGTTCAACTGAACGGGTCGCAGCAGTGAACGATACCGACTGAGCCGGATTAGTCAGCTGATTTTATTAGATTGAAATAGAGTGAGCGCCGAGCAGTGGTGGGGATGCTTGGAGGGGCGGCGGAGGGATATTTACCCCACCCTGCGTGAACTCAAATCAACCAAGGTTTTTTTGTTAGCGGTTTACCTATAGCTCAAATAACCAGGCTTGTTTTAGGCATTTTGCATAGTTTCACTACTATGATTGTAAACCTGTAATGCTTATAGCTAGAATGATAATTTTGTTGTTGGTTTATTGCTCATGATATCCTCTTTCATGCCATTTAAGTACATAATTGTTGTAAACTTTTATAAAATTTTGATTTTAACTGTAGGATATAAAACTAAAATGTATACAAAATAAATATTTTTAGTTGACTATGAGAAAACATGTTTTGAATTATTTAACATCATATGTGATTTTGTTATCTGTTCTATTATTATTTGCCTATATTATTTCCAAAATTGAGTGCAAAATCTGAATTTTTGGAGGATATATATGTAAGTATGTAATACATGTTAAGGAAAAAAGAAGAAACTTTTTATACTTACTTTGTATGTTTTTATATAAAACTACAATATTTGAAAATTATAAAAATTACCTACTTACCAACATTAATACTTCTTTTTAATTTTTACCTGTTAGTATGTAAGCTTTAAATTTTGTTTTCATAAAAAGGTTGTGTTCTATTATTGTTTGCTACAGAATAATTAGGCTTAAATGTAAAAAAAACGTTACAGGCTTTCATTAAAATTTTGCACACATCATAAAATACACAATTGTATCACCACTTGAACATAACCGAACAAACAAACATGTTACTAGACATAAACAAGTGTCATGATTAACTAGAACAGATCAAGTAATGGGTAATTACGGAACAGAAACGGAACAAGTTACATTTAGTCAAAACGTTGTCAGAAATATGATAAGTTAAGTTATTTATACCTCTTTTCGTAATGAGCATATATTAGTTAAAGAGATTGTTATATTTAGGTACAATGTTTAATAAGTAATAAAAATGTACTATATTGTATTAAAAAATATTTTATTGGTTTTATCCATCGGTCAGTACTGATGCTACCATTAATAGAAACTGGTGTCTGTTGTCCTGTTGACTGATTTTATTTACTGTTCAATGAGATGTTTGTGTATCAATAATCATGTTTGATTTGCTTGTTTACTCTACAACCTCAGTTAAATAAATAAAAACAATAAAATAACATAAAATATTTTATGTATGATAATTTTTGTATGATATTATTTTGGCACTCTCTACATCTGTTTACATGACCAGTGCCTCCTAGTGGAATCGTATTTGTCAGACTCTGTGACGGTGAGTGTAGACTACGCAGGCACAGTGATAGCTGTTACTCTCTCCCCAACCATCTCAGTCTGTGAGGGCCATCCAGTCAACACTGCTGACCTACGCAACTTCAACACAGTCCTTCAGTTCCGACACATGGAGCAGGGACCGATGTCAGTACACAACTTTTAATCACTTATAATTTTCTTAAGGCATTTGTATAGTTATTGTACTTAAAAAAGTATCTTCTCAATGTTGCCATAATATCATCAATAGCAATTTAGATCAATACCAGATCTCATTAGAGTGTAGAATACCACTATTACAGTATTTTACAAGACTTCAAAATGTATTGTATGCTACGTTAACATAAGTATAACAGACAAAATTCAATTTTTTTTTTGTAGTAAAATTTATAAATTGATATTCCAGTTTAAATTTCATTTGATATTATTAAGTGGTAATCCATTCCAACTAAACCAATGGATTTAATGCTGGTATTGTTTCCAGAATATTTATTATCTTCTAAAAGTTGGTATACATGTCTGATAGTTATTGATTGTAATCTACATACCGGTACATGATTTATTGAAAGAAATTTAAAACAAAATCGGACCCAAACTGAATTTATGGGTTCTTCTTTTTCATTTCCCCCAGGGGCTTATAATCTCTATGAGTACATGGATGGTGACCATGGGGTTACCTGAGCTTAGTCTGTCATTACTTCAACTTACTTGCAACATGTTTCTTCTATGGGACATACATTTTACTTCCTTTCCAAAAGTAATCCCACTCTTCTTTCTATCTATAGCCAAACTTGGCTACTGTCTTGTATTTCCGACTCTGGAACTCTCCAGTAGTTTTTCCCTCCCTTTCCCTGTTTTTAGCCTGTTCCAGTAAATGACACGCTAGG
Source organism: Homalodisca vitripennis (assembly GCF_021130785.1). Taxonomy (NCBI): domain Eukaryota; kingdom Metazoa; phylum Arthropoda; class Insecta; order Hemiptera; family Cicadellidae; genus Homalodisca; species Homalodisca vitripennis. The sequence goes on along the minus strand of NW_025779030.1, from coordinate 22,323 downwards.
AGCCCTATCTAGTGCTGGTGAGAACTGATGTGAGCTTGTCTCTGCCTTGGTAAACAATGAAAACCGGGTCCTGGGAACTGAGGTAAGCCCACCTCACAAGCTAGGGTTTGGGAGACACTCTAGGGCATGATTCGTTCCTGGTTAATCAGCTCTTAACACGATGGGCTGGTAAAACTTCTATGGAAAATCACCCCTCACATCATTAGGACAAGTGAACTAATTAATTTTAGCCAGGAATCAGAGAAATATCGATAAAAAAAACACCAATTCTCTGACTCAAAAAAATGAAATGGAAGCTAAACAAAGAAAATTCCATAATCCGTGCATGGATTTCTCTAGACTCCTCACAACAGAGATTCCAACACTAAGACACGTATTCGACTAGGACACACTACTGACTCACAGCTACCTTATGAGCCGACATGTCCAGCCGATCTGCGACACTGCTGTTATAGTGTAGCATGTTCTTGTCGATTGTCCTCGGTAGTTGGAGCACAGGTGCAATGCGAATCTGCCAGCTGCGTTGAACAATATTCTGTATGAGAATGAATCTGTGTAAGGGGTTCTCCTCTCGTTTTTTAAAGAGACCTCACTAGTAAATATTCTTTAATCTATAACCTTGTTATTATTGAATTTAAATTAATTTATTTGTTGTTAATCGTTATCTAGTTTTTAGTTTTCTATTATTGATTTAATTTTAGTCAATTCAATATAGAAAAATAATAATGAAAAAATTGTAGCTTCAATTTTTTTTGTAAAGTTTAGTTTACATGCTTGCATTTATATAGGAATCTAACACTACCAAAAAACACATATAGATGTCAGTTGACTAAGGGTGTTGATAACCCAAGTTTTTTTTCGTGTAATTGTTCCAAATTTTTATTTATGTTGTTATTGGGAAGATTAGTTTTCTTATTTCTCTCTGGTACGAATTAAACCAGTTTAACTTTACAGATGGAATTGTCCTTCTTGATTGATGGTATAAATATTGTTAATGAGTGCTTTTGTGAAACATATCACTCCTTTCAAAACAATCTTTTCATTAAAAAATATTTTAAGTATGTCAGCTCAAATGTATTGTTAGATATAAACTTATTTAAAATTATTATTTTTTCTTATAGGCCTGACACAGCCGCATACATCCAGAAACTGGAGAGGGAACGAGAAGCAAGAGAACGAGGAGATGTCAAAGACAATCGCTCCTTTCTGGCAAAATATGTAAGCTCAGCAATTTATTTTATTATTACTACCAAGTAACAAATATTCTGTACCCAGCAGAGATCACTTTTGGCTGGTTTATACTTTCCAGTTGAACCCACCTCAGGGTCCCCCCGACCGTGAAACCGGGAATAAGCCATGAATTTCGTTGACCGTGGATAAACCCTAAATAAGCGAATTAATGTACAAACTGAAAATCTACAATGCGATTAAATGAATTAACATGCATCATGCCGTGACTCTTTCGTAAGGCCTGGTTCATATGTTAGCGAGAATCACGCCAGTCTAATCGTGAGGACTGGCGGCGATCAGTCTTGGGGCTATTTATTAATGTACCAGATAAAATAGAGCAGTTTATTCAAGCGAGCGCGAGCTGGCTGACTGCTGCGTGCAGGAGCAACGATCTTAAACAACTGCCACTACTAATAGATCGCAGTTGACAGCGGTGTTTTGCACTCCCGGAGACGTAGTAGTATTTGGGAGAGCATTGAACGGTTTACACTGGCTACTAGTTGTCACAGTCGATCGGCTAACCTCATGCTAATTTTTCTGGAATATGGATCTCAGTGGATTCGGTTTCCATAGATACTCAATTACGTATAAACATTAATCTACTTTTTGTACACTATAATGTAGATATTTTACCATTTTTTATTTGCAATTTTACACATGATATCTGTGGACTAACCACTAAATCAAAACTTCTATTTATTTTTATTTGATTGCTTTCGTCACTTATAATAAGATTGATCACCTTAGAAAAATATACCCATACTTATGAGTAATTGTTTACTTGATAATTTATTATTGTTATTTATTTAACAATTATAGTACTTTATAAGTAGTTTTTCTCACCAGTGTTAGTACTTTTACCAATATGAGTTCCAGGCCACTGCACGCACTCGTAGCACGTTTTGGCACTAGATACTGAAATCGGTCACTCCGTGTAAAAATCACAATCTTTTTCTATTTTTATTTGTAATGTTTATAAAAACTATTGGCCCTGAAATTATTATTTTTATACCGTAAAAACTATGAAAGAGCCATGAATTTGATGATTAAAATCGGGTAGGAATCTTGTACCACTGGGCACAGCAAAAACCGATGTGTCGCTTAAATCTGGGCGACCTTACGGATGTCCAGGAGTGGCTTATCACCAACAACAAATGTCGAGATTCTGGGGTGCAAGGGCAAGGGTAGTTAAAAGTCTAGTCTACTGTGGGAGATAACTGTTGGAGTTTGGTGGGGTCTGTTCCTTAACTATCAGAGGTTCAACAAGGGTATGCCAACCCCTGCCTACTTTGACTAGAGAGGCAGGTTCAGAGCTGACATCCCCTTCTTTCGGGGAGACATGACTTTCAGATTAGTGCCCTAATTCTTCCTCATAGATCTCAAAAGGAGGCGGCCCCTATACCCTAACCTTACCCATCCTGAATATCCTGTCACTCCGGAAGCAGCGCTAAGGTTCTTATAGGTCTAAGTGCAATTTGTAAGCTTCTTGTACTAAGAGAACAAACAAAAAAACAAATATTCTGAAAACGTGTATACTCTTGTGTTGATGGTTTTATAATGTGTTTACACTAATTAAGAATATGATATTGTAGTATTTGAGACATGACGTATTGTGTTCCAGTGGATATACATTGTGCCAGTGGTGATATTCGCAGTACTATCTGGAGCCAGTACTCCAGAGGCAGGAGGGGGCCGATAGCCACAGTCACAACATTACTGCTCTAGTCAGGTCATCCGAATATACTTTTGCACTGTTTTAAGTGGATTTATGTAAGACTTTCAATGTAAGTTACTTGTTATTAAAATGTAATGTATCAAATATTGTGTTATGCTATATTTGTAAATACCAAATGACACTTTCCTCACTTCTTGGACAAAAATTCGTATAAACTAAAACATTTGAGGACGATATATATTTTCAGATTTTTCATGCCAAAGAGACTGTCAAGTTTTCACTAATACTACAATGGTTATTTAGAAAATTGTACCTTCTAAACTAATAAAAATATTCAATCAAATTTTCAAAAATTATTTGGATGAATCCTGGAAGAATAAAAAGAATAAATATTTTGCTTTGTGCTGAATGCAAATTTTATTGACCTACAAAACTTTTTATTCATTAACTTATTTCACACATTAGAAAAATATATAAATATAATAGAAAAATTTAAACAGCCCTAATTGCATGATATATATATATATATATATATATATATATATATATATCATGCATAATATAATATATATATATATATATAATTTTTACAATAAATATTGAATCACAAAAAGTACTTGCTCCGCCGGGACTCGAACCAGGATCTCTCTAAAAAAAACACACTATTCACAGAGTACATTTTTAGGAAAGTATGTTCTCTCTCACTTGCCAGGTGAATGTGCTACCATTACACCACAGAGCCCTTACTTTTTACGATTAAATTATTTTGTATTTGGCCATATCTGTCACATATGCGAGTAGATATGAATGTAAGGGTTCTAGCGCACTTTTGGGACAGTCAGAAAATCAATGTAAAATACTGTCCATTGAACAATAAAAAAATCTAAGAAATCTAACAGGAAACCACGAATGTAAAATACTGTCCATTGAACAATAAACAAATCTGAGAAATCACGAATGTTAAATAACCGAATCTTTAGCTGTTTTACTGTTCAATGTGTGCTTCTACATTTATAAGCTGTTTTAATGAAAAAATCCAGAAATCTTCGAAATCTTTATTCCACGAAGTTAATTGTAACACAGTCTTTATCTTTAATAGTCTTCTTTCCAGTAAAAATCAAGTGTAATTTATCATTTTTATTCAATTCTTTAATCTTTTTTTCATCCAAAACAGTCAAAAATCTGTTCGGTAAGTGTACTTTATAATCTTCCAACTCGGCAATTATTGTAAACCCGAATTTATCTTTCATTTTATCCAATGTCACAATTTTATACTTCTTATTTTCTTCTAAATCAATCAATTTCTTATATTCTTTGAACTTTAAATCACCAACCTCATTTAATTCCTTTAGTAGCTCCATTTACATAAGAAAAAAATTATTGAAAAAATAGTATAAAGAATTTAAATTGCCCCCTACAAACCAATATAGTACTATTTTGTCCTATAATTATACTATTTTTTCAAAAATTTTAAGTCTTAGTTTACAGATTTTTCTATAATAAATAGAAGAATCTACAGCTGTTTTACTACAATTTGTGCTGATTTGTGTCAAATTCTAGTAAAATTCTCCACTTTTCAAAGTCTGAGTTATACAAATTTTCCCTATATAAATAGAAGAATCTAACGCTGTTAAATCATAAATTCTGCTGATTTGTATCAAAATCTTTAAATTTTTCCTATATAAATAGAAACATTTAACGCTGTTTCTACATAAATTGTGCTAATTTTTATCAAATTTTGATAAAAATCCTTAGAAATCTACTGAATTATTGCTATTTTTCAGCTTAATAAAAAGATATTTTACTAAATAGTAAAACTTGGCAGATTTCAAATTTTTGCTCTTTAAATATGGAGAGGAAAAAGGTATCCTGCCCGTACTGCAAAAAAGATGTTTTTGAACATCACTTTACTCGGCATTATAATTCGAAGAATCATCTAAAAAACAAAGAACTTTATGAGAAAGAACTAAATTATTTGAGGAATTGGGCTAAAGAAAATCAAATTGTCGATCATGAAAAGATGTACAATATAGAAAAATTGCGTGAACTAAAGAAAAATTTTAAGGAAATTAAAAAAGATCTCAATCTATTTAAAGATGAAAAAATTCAATCAATCGCTGAAAAATTGTCCATTGAAACAAACGATAAAACTAAGTCTGAAATGATCGAAGAAATTGACAAAACGCTTAATGAGAAACCAGAAAATATCATTGATGTCGAAGTTTTATCCTCTATCCATGGTCTTTTCAAGCAATACATTTTAACGAATTTAAATGAAAATTTCATGTCAATTTACAAATATCTTTCTATTTTGCGTCCAGAAATTAAAAGTTTAATCGAAAAATTTCAAGAAACCGTTAAAAATATGAAGGGCTATCTCTCTTTAGAATGCGAATACGAACGTACTTTAGTGAACGGTGAAACACAAACTTGCCCAATGTATTTTACTATAAAAGCAGACGAAATCTTTGACATAAACGACTTTATTACTAAGCAATTTAATAAATTAACACATCGAGAACAGACAAATCATCCAAATCGAGGTTCTGGATGGACATTAAAACGCTGTAAACAACTGATTTTGAGCCTTAATAAACACGAATTTATGAACGCAGGATCATATATCGATTTACCAAAGAAAATCAAAGATAAGAAAGCTTGTATAAATATCAAAAATAAAGATGATTATTGCTTTATTTATTCTATCCGATGTGCTATTGAAAAACCAGAAAGAGACTGCGAAAGATCAAAACAATATGAAAAATTTGTAAATGACGAGATATTTTCTGGGTTCGACTATCCTATGACTTTAAAAGATATACAATTATTTGAAAAACGAAGCAGTAAAGCAAAGTATAATTATCCGAAAATGTCTGTAAATGTCTATAGTTTTGATGAAAAACTCAATATTGTTCCGTTGCAAATTTCAGAAATTTATGATGCCGAGTTAGAAATCGATTTATTGTATGTTAAACAAGATGACAAATCTCATTATGTTTTGATAACAGATTTAAACAAACTTGTATTTTCTCAGTTATCTAAGTGTAAAAATAAAAAATTTCTTTGTAGAAGATGTTTAAGCCATTTCTACAAATCTGGAGATTTAACAGATCATTTAGAAATTTGCAAACAACACGAAGTTTGTAAGCCAATTATGCCGTTTCCAGGTCAAACAACAACATTTACTAATTATCAAAAGAAATTTTCTCATCCTTACGTTATTTATATGGATTTTGAAAGCATATTAGAGAAGATTCCCACATGCAAAAACAATCCGCAAAAATCGATCACAACCAAGATTCAGAAGCACATTCCATATGGTTTTACTCTATACTTAGTGTCTAATGTGACCAATCGTATGTACAAGCCGATATGTTATCGAGCCAAAAATGAAGAAGATTTGCCAAATGTTCCTGCAAAATTGTTTGAAGAACTCAATAAATTATCGAAATACATAGCTACAAAATATAATTCTAAGAACAAAAAACCTATGAAATTAACTGAAGAAGAAGAAATTTCGTATCAAAATTCCAGTCTTTGTCATATTTGTGAATTTGAGGGTTTTGATAATCAAACAAGAAAAAAAGTACGAGATCATTGTCATTTAACAGGTAAATTTCGAGGTGCTGCTCATTTATCTTGTAACTTGAATCTCAAATTTCCTCAAAATATTCCCGTTTTCTGCCACAATATGTCATGTTACGATACTCATTTGTACATAAAAGAGTTGGCAAAACAGTATGGTAATGTTGATTTGATCGCAAACACAGATGAGAAATATATAAATTATTCTGTAAATTCTGGATATGGATATGAGTTTGAAGATGATAAACCAAGAAAGTTCATCAAGTTTTCTTTCGTAGATACGTTCAGATTTATGGCATCGTCTATAGAAAAGTTAGCTAAAAACCTCAAAAAAGATGATTTCAAACATACAAATCATTTTATACAAGATGGTCTGAACGCAATTCTAGATAGACAACCAAATGACGAAGAAGAAATCTTTAAAATTCTATCTGGAAAAGGCATATTTCCTTACGAATTTATCGATAGTATTGAAAAACTTGATTACACAGAAGAATTGAGAATTCAAGATTTCTATTCACTTTTGACAGATGAGAGCATATCTGAGAAAGATTTTCAACACTACTTAAATGTATGGAACAAATTAAAAGTAAAAAATCTAGGAAATTACTCTGATCTCTATAACATCCAAGATGTTTTATTGCTTGCCGATATATTCGAAAATTTCAGAAACATTTGCCTAAATTGCTATAAACTTGATCCAGCACACTATCTAACAGCTCCCAGTCTTGCATGGGATGCTATGTTAAAATTAACGAATATAGAATTACAATTAATTAGTGATTATAATATGTATTTGATGATCGAAAAAGGTATTCGCGGAGGCATTTCTCAATGTATTAAACGATATGTGAAAGCAAATAACAAATATTTAAAAGATTTTGATAAGACAAAGCCTGAAAAACTATTTGTTGTACGTCGATGCAAATAACCTTTATGGGTATGGCCTAATGCAAAATTTACCATATAACGAAATCAAGTGGATGGATCCAAAAACTTACACAACTGCAGAATGGAAAGAAACAATTTTGGAACTCACTGGCGACGAAGATTATGGCTATATTCTCGAAGTCGATCTAGAATATCCGAAGAATTTACATGAAAATCATAAAGATTTGCCTCTTGCTCCAGAACATTATAACAACAAACTTTGCACAACTCTACTGGATAAAACTGAATATGTTGTTCATTCGAGAAATTTGAAATTCTATCTGGAACAAGGAATGGTGTTAAAACATGTGAATAGAGTTATTGCATTCGATCAGAAGCCTTTTATGAAAGATTACATTGATTTTAATACTAGTATGAGAACCAAAGCTACAAGCGACTTTGAGAAAGATTTTTACAAGCTGATGAACAACTCTGTTTTTGGAAAATCTATGGAAAATGTGAGAAACAGATGTGATATTAGACTAGGAAATGAAGAATTTTCAATGAAACAAGCTAAGAAAACAAATTTCAAATGCTTTAACATCTTTGACGACAACTGTATAGCGAGTCACATGTACAAACAAAAGGTTAAATTTAACAAGCCAATCTACATAGGATTTTCAGTTCTTGACCTCTCAAAATTGCTAATGTACGAGTTTTATTACAACAAATTAAAGAAGTTTGATCCAGATTTGAATCTGTGTTACATGGACACAGACAGTTACTTCCTAGAATTGAAACGAGATCCCTTTAAAATTATTAAAGAAAATATAGATGATTTCGATACGAGCGATTATCCAAAAGATCACGAATGTTTCGCTACTAAAAACAAGAAGGTAATAGGGAAATTCAAAGACGAACTAAATGGGGAAATCTTAGAAGAATTTTGTGGTTTGAGGTCAAAGATGTACTCGTACAAATATCTAGACAAAAATCCAGTTAGGTGTAAAGGAATTAAGAGAAGCGTTGTAAATAAAACAATAAATATCGAAAACTTAAAGAGATGTTTGTTCGAAGATAAAGAAGAATTTAGGGAGATGACTGTAATAAAAAGCTATAAACATGAATTGTATACCATCACCATAAACAAGCTGGCACTGAACGCTAAAGATGATAAGAGAAATGTCCTAGAAAATAAGATCGATACAGTACCGTATGGCTATAAAAATGAAGCAAAATCTGATATATTAGACGAATTAAATAAACTTGGAAACTTTGAAAATTGAGAAATAACCGGAAGTGTTTACGAATATGAATTGAGAAAGTCAAAGCTATAATTTTTTCTATATAAATGGAGTCTCAAAAGAAATGTACAATATGTCAAGAATTTAGACTTTTTGAAGAATTTTCTAAAAATAAGAATACCAAAGATGGATTATACTATTATTGTAAAGATTGTAATAAGAAATATAGAAAAGAATTATATGATAAAATGGAAAAATTAACTTTAGAAGAGAAAGAATGCACACGCTGTAAAATAGTTAAGAATATTTCTGAATTTAACAATTGGCATTATAGTAAAGATAAAAAACAAGCATATTGTAAAGAATGTATTAAACAAATCTTTGCTAGACCAGTTCATTGCGTATGCGGAAGAGAAATTCAACATTTCTATAGTCTTAAAAGACATTTACAAACAAACTATCATAATTCGAATGTTTAACATTTTCATCGTGTAATTTAGATATTCTATAAATCAGTCGAGATTCTGCCATATTTGTAGTAAAATGATTTCCGTTGTATAAAATATTCAAAGATTCTTTCATTTGGTTGTAGAGATTGATAGAATTTGGTTCGTCATCAATGAACAAAATCTCTAATTCAGGATAATTTATTTTTAGATGTTTTAATCGGTTTGGTATTTCTCGTTTCTGAGCTCTGATAACGTAATAAGGCCATTCCCACATGTGATTCTTCTTAATTAACACAAAAACATGGTGTTTTTTCTTATCAAAATCTTTACATACCATATCTCTCTTCATTAATTCCATTCGCAATTCTTGATTCTCTATTTTCAATGATTTCATTTCATCTTTAATTTGTAACTGTTTTATTTCATCTTTTAACTGCTTATTTTCGTTTTCAAGTTTGTACACACCAAATTTACGAATGCTTGGTAAAACATCTCTCGTAACCCATTGTTGAAAGCTTTTTGCTTCTATTTTATGAGATCTTAAAATTAACGAATAAAGTCCTGATTCATTAATGAAAATAGTATCTTTGTGAATATTTGCGAGGTGGCCCTCGAGGGCTACCTTATCTTTTAGATAAAAGTATTGAGATTTGTCACCTTCATCGACATTATTTCTAATCGCTTTTTCTGTATTGTTATATTCCAATATTTCTGCAACATCTTTAGCCTTAAACCAAATTTCATTATTTTCGTCAACAATTGTAAAGATATGTTTGCTTTTAAATCTAAGTTGATTATTGAGCAGGTCTACAACTGACTCCATTTAACTAGTAATTTTTATTTTGAGAATAAAGCCCAGATTCATTAATGAAAAAACAGTGTTATTTTGGAAGTTTGAAGGTAAGCTATTTATAGCCCCCCTTATATTTAGATTAAAATAGAAGTTTTTTATCATCTTCGTCAACGTTTATTCTGATCGTTTGCATAGTATTTTCATATTGTAAAATTTCTGCAACATCTTTAGCCTTAAACCAGATCACATTGTTTTCGTCTACAATCGTTAAGATATTCGTGTTATCGAATGTAAGTTGATTATTTCTTAGATCTATGACTGACTCCATTTAGATAAAAAAAAATTTAACAAGCTATTATTTGAGTGTAAAGGTCGAAAAATAGTGTCTGGATGTAATTTTTGTAAGAGTCGCGATTCGATACCCTTGAAAATGTATATCTTCTAGTCTTTTCTTGAAAGTTTAAAGGTAAGAACGATTCGTTCCCCCTAGAAAGACGTGTTTAGAATTTTAAATGTTGTCTTAATCCACTACCATACTTAGAACTTCTAAATCTGTATTTATAGAGTCTTCCTCCAGAAATATTTTGTAAATCGTTAGAATCTACATCAATTGTGCTGTTAACAACTTGTTTAATAATCTCTAATATTTTATCTTCGTCTTATGTATCTAATGTAAAAGAATCTGATTCTGTATTGTTTAAAATATTTACAGAGCTTTTTTACTATTTTTAAACTGTATTTCTACGAGTTCTGGCTTATATTTTTCATCTAGAAGATTGTATAAACTTGCTCTTAAATTCTTAAAATCTGTCTCGACATTTTGTATTAATTCTAAAATTTTATTATTTCTTTCTTCTTCGATTTTATCTTTTTCGCTTTGTAATAATGTTAGTGCTCTATCCATTTATTAAGAAAAAAATTTGGAACGTGGAACGTGAACGTGAACGTGGAACGTGAACGTGAACGTGGAACGTAGAACGTGGAACGTGAACGTGGAACGTAGAACGTGGAACGTAACATGAACGTAAATTTTGTGTTTTACGTTTAATTTAACGTGATTTTACATGTAAATTCGTGTTTTTAGGTTTAAAAATCACGTTAAATTAAACGTAAAACACAAAATTTACGTTCATGTTACGTTCCACGTTCTACGTTCCACGTTCACGTTCCACGTTCTACGTTCCACGTTCACGTTCCACGTTCCACGTTCACGTTCCACGTTCCAAATTTTTTTCTTAATAAATGGATAGAGCACTAACATTATTACAAAGCGAAAAAGATAAAATCGAAGAAGAAAGAAATAATAAAATTTTAGAATTAATACAAAATGTCGAGACAGATTTTAAGAATTTAAGAGCAAGTTTATACAATCTTCTAGATGAAAAATATAAGCCAGAACTCGTAGAAATACAGTTTAAAAATAGTAAAAAAGCTCTGTAAATATTTTAAACAATACAGAATCAGATTCTTTTACATTAGATACATAAGACGAAGATAAAATATTAGAGATTATTAAACAAGTTGTTAACAGCACAATTGATGTAGATTCTAACGATTTACAAAATATTTCTGGAGGAAGACTCTATAAATACAGATTTAGAAGTTCTAAGTATGGTAGTGGATTAAGACAACATTTAAAATTCTAAACACGTCTTTCTAGGGGGAACGAATCGTTCTTACCTTTAAACTTTCAAGAAAAGACTAGAAGATATACATTTTCAAGGGTATCGAATCGCGACTCTTACAAAAATTACATCCAGACACTATTTTCGACCTTTACACTCAAATAATAGCTTGTTAAATTTTTTTCTATCTAAATGGAGTCAGTCATAGATCTAAGAAATAATCAACTTACATTCGATAACACGAATATCTTAACGATTGTAGACGAAAACAATGTGATCTGGTTTTAAGGCTAAAGATGTTGCAGAAATTTTACAATATGAAAATACTATGCAAACGATCAGAATAAACGTTGACGAAGATGATAAAAACTTCTATTTTAATCTAAATATAAGGGGGGCTATAAATAGCTTACCTTCAAACTTCCAAAATAACACTGTTTTTTCATTAATGAATCTGGGCTTTATTCTCAAAATAAAAATTACTAGTTAAATGGAGTCAGTTGTAGACCTGCTCAATAATCAACTTAGATTTAAAAGCAAACATATCTTTACAATTGTTGACGAAAATAATGAAATTTGGTTTAAGGCTAAAGATGTTGCAGAAATATTGGAATATAACAATACAGAAAAAGCGATTAGAAATAATGTCGATGAAGGTGACAAATCTCAATATTTTTATCTAAAAGATAAGGTAGCCCTCGAGGGCCACCTCGCAAATATTCACAAAGATACTATTTTCATTAATGAATCAGGACTTTATTCGTTAATTTTAAGATCTCATAAAATAGAAGCAAAAAGCTTTCAACAATGGGTTACGAGAGATGTTTTACCAAGCATTCGTAAATTTGGTGTGTACAAACTTGAAAACGAAAATAAGCAGTTAAAAGATGAAATAAAACAGTTACAAATTAAAGATGAAATGAAATCATTGAAAATAGAGAATCAAGAATTGCGAATGGAATTAATGAAGAGAGATATGGTATGTAAAGATTTTGATAAGAAAAAACACCATGTTTTTGTGTTAATTAAGAAGAATCACATGTGGGAATGGCCTTATTACGTTATCAGAGCTCAGAAACGAGAAATACCAAACCGATTAAAACATCTAAAAATAAATTATCCTGAATTAGAGATTTTGTTCATTGATGACGAACCAAATTCTATCAATCTCTACAACCAAATGAAAGAATCTTTGAATATTTTATACAACGGAAATCATTTTACTACAAATATGGCAGAATCTCGACTGATTTATAGAATATCTAAATTACACGATGAAAATGTTAAACATTCGAATTATGATAGTTTGTTTGTAAATGTCTTTTAAGACTATAGAAATGTTGAATTTCTCTTCCGCATACGCAATGAACTGGTCTAGCAAAGATTTGTTTAATACATTCTTTACAATATGCTTGTTTTTTATCTTTACTATAATGCCAATTGTTAAATTCAGAAATATTCTTAACTATTTTACAGCGTGTGCATTCTTTCTCTTCTAAAGTTAATTTTTCCATTTTATCATATAATTCTTTTCTATATTTCTTATTACAATCTTTACAATAATAGTATAATCCATCTTTGGTATTCTTATTTTTAGAAAATTCTTCAAAAAGTCTAAATTCTTGACATATTGTACATTTCTTTTGAGACTCCATTTATATAGAAAAAATTATAGCTTTGACTTTCTCAATTCATATTCGTAAACACTTCCGGTTATTTCTCAATTTTCAAAGTTTCCAAGTTTATTTAATTCGTCTAATATATCAGATTTTGCTTCATTTTTATAGCCATACGGTACTGTATCGATCTTATTTTCTAGGACATTTCTCTTATCATCTTTAGCGTTCAGTGCCAGCTTGTTTATGGTGATGGTATACAATTCATGTTTATAGCTTTTTATTACAGTCATCTCCCTAAATTCTTCTTTATCTTCGAACAAACATCTCTTTAAGTTTTCGATATTTATTGTTTTATTTACAACGCTTCTCTTAATTCCTTTACACCTAACTGGATTTTTGTCTAGATATTTGTACGAGTACATCTTTGACCTCAAACCACAAAATTCTTCTAAGATTTCCCCATTTAGTTCGTCTTTGAATTTCCCTATTACCTTCTTGTTTTTAGTAGCGAAACATTCGTGATCTTTTGGATAATCGCTCGTATCGAAATCATCTATATTTTCTTTAATAATTTTAAAGGGATCTCGTTTCAATTCTAGGAAGTAACTGTCTGTGTCCATGTAACACAGATTCAAATCTGGATCAAACTTCTTTAATTTGTTGTAATAAAACTCGTACATTAGCAATTTTGAGAGGTCAAGAACTGAAAATCCTATGTAGATTGGCTTGTTAAATTTAACCTTTTGTTTGTACATGTGACTCGCTATACAGTTGTCGTCAAAGATGTTAAAGCATTTGAAATTTGTTTTCTTAGCTTGTTTCATTGAAAATTCTTCATTTCCTAGTCTAATATCACATCTGTTTCTCACATTTTCCATAGATTTTCCAAAAACAGAGTTGTTCATCAGCTTGTAAAAATCTTTCTCAAAGTCGCTTGTAGCTTTGGTTCTCATACTAGTATTAAAATCAATGTAATCTTTCATAAAAGGCTTCTGATCGAATGCAATAACTCTATTCACATGTTTTAACACCATTCCTTGTTCCAGATAGAATTTCAAATTTCTCGAATGAACAACATATTCAGTTTTATCCAGTAGAGTTGTGCAAAGTTTGTTGTTATAATGTTCTGGAGCAAGAGGCAAATCTTTATGATTTTCATGTAAATTCTTCGGATATTCTAGATCGACTTCGAGAATATAGCCATAATCTTCGTCGCCAGTGAGTTCCAAAATTGTTTCTTTCCATTCTGCAGTTGTGTAAGTTTTTGGATCCATCCACTTGATTTCGTTATATGGTAAATTTTGCATTAGGCCATACCCATAAAGGTTATTTGCATCGACGTACAACAAATAGTTTTCAGGCTTTGTCTTATCAAAATCTTTTAAATATTTGTTATTTGCTTTCACATATCGTTTAATACATTGAGAAATGCCTCCGCGAATACCTTTTTCGATCATCAAATACATATTATAATCACTAATTAATTGTAATTCTATATTCGTTAATTTTAACATAGCATCCCATGCAAGACTGGGAGCTGTTAGATAGTGTGCTGGATCAAGTTTATAGCAATTTAGGCAAATGTTTCTGAAATTTTCGAATATATCGGCAAGCAATAAAACATCTTGGATGTTATAGAGATCAGAGTAATTTCCTAGATTTTTTACTTTTAATTTGTTCCATACATTTAAGTAGTGTTGAAAATCTTTCTCAGATATGCTCTCATCTGTCAAAAGTGAATAGAAATCTTGAATTCTCAATTCTTCTGTGTAATCAAGTTTTTCAATACTATCGATAAATTCGTAAGGAAATATGCCTTTTCCAGATAGAATTTTAAAGATTTCTTCTTCGTCATTTGGTTGTCTATCTAGAATTGCGTTCAGACCATCTTGTATAAAATGATTTGTATGTTTGAAATCATCTTTTTTGAGGTTTTTAGCTAACTTTTCTATAGACGATGCCATAAATCTGAACGTATCTACGAAAGAAAACTTGATGAACTTTCTTGGTTTATCATCTTCAAACTCATATCCATATCCAGAATTTACAGAATAATTTATATATTTCTCATCTGTGTTTGCGATCAAATCAACATTACCATACTGTTTTGCCAACTCTTTTATGTACAAATGAGTATCGTAACATGACATATTGTGGCAGAAAACGGGAATATTTTGAGGAAATTTGAGATTCAAGTTACAAGATAAATGAGCAGCACCTCGAAATTTACCTGTTAAATGACAATGATCTCGTACTTTTTTTCTTGTTTGATTATCAAAACCCTCAAATTCACAAATATGACAAAGACTGGAATTTTGATACGAAATTTCTTCTTCTTCAGTTAATTTCATAGGTTTTTTGTTCTTAGAATTATATTTTGTAGCTATGTATTTCGATAATTTATTGAGTTCTTCAAACAATTTTGCAGGAACATTTGGCAAATCTTCTTCATTTTTGGCTCGATAACATATCGGCTTGTACATACGATTGGTCACATTAGACACTAAGTATAGAGTAAAACCATATGGAATGTGCTTCTGAATCTTGGTTGTGATCGATTTTTGCGGATTGTTTTTTGCATGTGGGAATCTTCTCTAATATGCTTTCAAAATCCATATAAATAACGTAAGGATGAGAAAATTTCTTTTGATAATTAGTAAATGTTGTTGTTTGACCTGGAAACGGCATAATTGGCTTACAAACTTCGTGTTGTTTGCAAATTTCTAAATGATCTGTTAAATCTCCAGATTTGTAGAAATGGCTTAAACATCTTCTACAAAGAAAATTTTTTATTTTTACACTTAGATAACTGAGAAAATACAAGTTTGTTTAAATCTGTTATCAAAACATAATGAGATTTGTCATCTTGTTTAACATACAATAAATCGATTTCTAACTCGGCATCATAAATTTCTGAAATTTGCAACGGAACAATATTGAGTTTTTTCATCAAAACTATAGACATTTACAGACATTTTCGGATAATTATACTTTGCTTTACTGCTTCGTTTTTCAAATAATTGTATATCTTTTAAAGTCATAGGATAGTCGAACCCAGAAAATATCTCGTCATTTACAAATTTTTCATATTGTTTTGATCTTTCGCAGTCTCTTTCTGGTTTTTCAATAGCACATCGGATAGAATAAATAAAGCAATAATCATCTTTATTTTTGATATTTATACAAGCTTTCTTATCTTTGATTTTCTTTGGTAAATCGATATATGATCCTGCGTTCATAAATTCGTGTTTATTAAGGCTCAAAATCAGTTGTTTACAGCGTTTTAATGTCCATCCAGAACCTCGATTTGGATGATTTGTCTGTTCTCGATGTGTTAATTTATTAAATTGCTTAGTAATAAAGTCGTTTATGTCAAAGATTTCGTCTGCTTTTATAGTAAAATACATTGGGCAAGTTTGTGTTTCACCGTTCACTAAAGTACGTTCGTATTCGCATTCTAAAGAGAGATAGCCCTTCATATTTTTAACGGTTTCTTGAAATTTTTCGATTAAACTTTTAATTTCTGGACGCAAAATAGAAAGATATTTGTAAATTGACATGAAATTTTCATTTAAATTCGTTAAAATGTATTGCTTGAAAAGACCATGGATAGAGGATAAAACTTCGACATCAATGATATTTTCTGGTTTCTCATTAAGCGTTTTGTCAATTTCTTCGATCATTTTCAGACTTAGTTTTATCGTTTGTTTCAATGGACAATTTTTCAGCGATTGATTGAATTTTTTCATCTTTAAATAGATTGAGATCTTTTTTAATTTCCTTAAAATTTTTCTTTAGTTCACGCAATTTTTCTATATTGTACATCTTTTCATGATCGACAATTTGATTTTCTTTAGCCCAATTCCTCAAATAATTTAGTTCTTTCTCATAAAGTTCTTTGTTTTTTAGATGATTCTTCGAATTATAATGCCGAGTAAAGTGATGTTCAAAAACATCTTTTTTGCAGTACGGGCAGGATACCTTTTTCCTCTCCATATTTAAAGAGCAAAAATTTGAAATCTGCCAAGTTTTACTATTTAGTAAAATATCTTTTTATTAAGCTGAAAAATAGCAATAATTCAGTAGATTTCTAAGGATTTTTATCAAAATTTGATAAAAATTAGCACAATTTATGTAGAAAACAGCGTTAAATGTTTCTATTTATATAGGAAAAATTTAAAGATTTTGATACAAATCAGCAGAATTTATGATTTAACAGCGTTAGATTCTTCTATTTATATAGGGAAAATTTGTATAACTCAGACTTTGAAAAGTGGAGAATTTTACTAGAATTTGACACAAATCAGCACAAATTGTAGTAAAACAGCTGTAGATTCTTCTATTTATTATAGAAAAATCTGTAAACTAAGACTTAAAATTTTTGAAAAAATAGTATAATTATAGGACAAAATAGTACTATATTGGTTTGTAGGGGGCAATTTAAATTCTTTATACTATTTTTTCAATAATTTTTTTCTTATGTAAATGGAGCTACTAAAGGAAATTAAATGAGGTTGGTGATTTAAAGTTCAAAGAATATAAGAAATTGATTGATTTAGAAGAAAATAAGAAGTATAAAATTGTGACATTGGATAAAATGAAAGATAAATTCGGGTTTACAATAATTGCCGAGTTGGAAGATTATAAAGTACACTTACCGAACAGATTTTTGACTGTTTTGGATGAAAAAAAGATTAAAGAATTGAATAAAAATGATAAATTACACTTGATTTTTACTGGAAAGAAGACTATTAAAGATAAAGACTGTGTTACAATTAACTTCGTGGAATAAAGATTTCGAAGATTTCTGGATTTTTTCATTAAAACAGCTTATAAATGTAGAAGCACACATTGAACAGTAAAACAGCTAAAGATTCGGTTATTTAACATTCGTGATTTCTCAGATTTGTTTATTGTTCAATGGACAGTATTTTACATTTGTGGTTTCCTGTTAGATTTCTTAGATTTTTTTATTGTTCAATGGACAGTATTTTACATTGATTTTCTGACTGTCCCAAAAGTGCGCTAGAACCCTTACATTCATATCTACTTATGCGTTTTAAATTACCAAACTAACATATGATCAGAAGACCAAATACCTGTCAAATGACTTTTATTTACATTAATTAAATTTGTATAAATGGCAATAGCTGAATTTAATTTTTTCAATAAACATTG
Source organism: Homalodisca vitripennis (assembly GCF_021130785.1). Lineage (NCBI taxonomy): Eukaryota > Metazoa > Arthropoda > Insecta > Hemiptera > Cicadellidae > Homalodisca > Homalodisca vitripennis. The sequence continues at coordinate 4,055 of NW_025779030.1, read as the reverse complement.
AATCACAAAAAGTACTTGCTCCGTCGGGACTAGTAACTAGTTAAACTAGTTGTTACTATAATAATTATTTCAATAATTTATATGAAGTTACTGTATGTGCATAACTTTTATAAAAAATTGGCTTAAATATAAGAAGTAATAATAATGAAAAAAGTTTTAAATTTAAATCGATAACAAAAATATCAACATAGGCATCAATTAGCTGTGTGTCTTTGTTCAAATGTATTTAAGCCATTTTGAATCATATCATGATTAAAACATAAAAAAACAAATAAAAAAAAACATAATCGGAATAAAAAAATGAAGTGAAAATCTTTATTTTGTTTAGGCATATAGCAATCGACTTGGTCATCATTTTGTGTTTGTTGTGATTCTGGATCTGGCCTTCCGGCTTGTGCTCCCTCTACCCTTTCGGTGGTTGCTCTCCATTATGGCATCCTCTTCAGATGTGTCAACTTGGACTGAGTCAGGGGATCTAAGACTTCTGCTAGGAAATCTACCTGTCTCGTTTGTATTGATTGTTCAGGATAGCTAGGGTCTACACCCATTTCTAATCCCTCTGTTTTTATAGACTTTCATCCACTTTCTGAGAGCTGCTAGAGTTCTCTGGTTTGGTTTGGTTTTGTTTTTCATTTGTACTCATTGTGTACCCACGAGTAGATCTAAAGGTCACCCCAAGCTGTGGCCCGCTGTTTTTGGGAAGGCTATATTTAAACTTGAGGTCGCCAGGTATCCAGAGTTCGCATATTAGAAATCAAGCTCTCCCTTGACCATGCAGCCCTTGGCATATGCTGTTCCGCCGTAGTTTTGTCCTCGCAACTCGTATGGCCAGTAAAGATGGCCACGCTACTTTCCCTGACAGCTCGGCGGTCATATTTGTTGTAAGTCTCTCCAGATAGAATTATTTTTCAATTTCCTCTGCGTTATTCGCATAGTAATTTTAAATTTTTAAAGAAGAAATGATAAATAATTTAAACTATTAATTTATTATTTTGAATGAATCTTCTAATACCAAGATAAATATACACTTGGGAAATGTAACTGCTATCAGTATATTGTTAACAAATATATGTAATAAAATATTATAAAGTAGGTTTTACAGTTATGTTATACTCAGACATGAACTATTTTACATTTTTCTCAGTCTTTCCATTTTCTTACGGAATAAAACTTTTAAAAATACATACCTCTGTATAGTCAAGAATAGCTAACACACGTCTTCTAGTAAAATTTTCTAGGTTTCCTTCACTTCAGTACATAGGCCCACTAGGTGTCATTCTTCTTATTTGCACAGTCAATGTTTAGAGAAGAATTGTAAGCTAATTTAAAAATTACTGCTTTACTTAAAAATTACTTTAAAATTAAGCTGCTTGATAGGTTTCTGGACTCACCATTCATTATAAAACAAAGAGAATATTAGAAAATAACTGCTATGTTTAGTGGCCGGTGGTGCTGGCCTTACAATCTATGAACGTATTATATTTTGGTCAGTACAGCTGTACATACAAGCTGAGATAACATTACGGCAAAAATTACGGCTGTTTGTTGGAGTTTTCAATTACAATATGTTCTGTGATTGGTCCTAAACTACCTTTAGTATGCCCTTGTTGTCTGAAACAGGGTAACACAGATCTAGCAATCAAGGCTGTGAGATCAAGTTTCTATCATGAGATGTTCTGAAAATTTCTAGAGCTGATAGTCAGCTTGCATTGTGTGGGATTTGCTGTATTTCTTGTTGTCTGAAACAGGGTTACACAGATCTAGCAATCAAGGCTGTGAGATCAAGTTTCTATTATGAGATGTTCTGAAAATTTCTAGAGCTGATTGTCAGCTTGCTGCACTGTGTGGGATTTGCTGTATTTCTTGTTGTCTGAAACAGGGTTACACAGATCTAGCAATCAAGGTTGTGAGATCAAGTTTCTATCATGAGATGTTCTGAAAATTTCCAGAGCTGATTGTCAGCTTGCTGCACTGTGTGGGATTTTCTGTATTTCTTGTTTGAAATAGGGTTACACAGATCTAGCAATCAAGGCTGTGAGATCAAGTTTCTATCATGAGATGTTCTGAAAATTTCCAGAGCTGATTGTCAGCTTGCTGCACTGTGTGGGATTTGCTGTATTTCTTGTTTGAAATAGGGTTACACAGATCTAGCAATCAAGGCTGTGAGATCAAGTTTCTATCATGAGATGTTCTGAAAATTTCCAGAGCTGATTGTCAACTTTCTGCACTGTGTGGGAATTGCTGTATTTCTTGTTTGAAACAGGGTTACACAGATCTAGCAATCAAGGCTGTGAGATCAAGTTTCTATCATGAGATGTTCTGAAAATTTCCAGAGCTGATTGTCAGCTTGCTGCACTGTGTGGGATTTGCTGTATTTCTTGTTTGAAATAGGGTTACACAGATCTAGCAATCAAGGCTGTGAGATCAAGTTTCTATCATGAGATGTTCTGAAAATTTCCAGAGCTGATTGTCAGCTTTCTGCACTGTGTGGGAATTGCTGTATTTCTTGTTTGAAACAGGGTTACACAGATCTAGCAATCAAGGCTGTGAGATCAAGTTTCTATCATGAGATGTTCTGAAAATTTCCAGAGCTGATTGTGAGCTTGCTGCACTCTGTGGGATTTGCTGTATTTCTTGTTTGAAATAGGGTTACACAGATCTAGCAATCAAGGCTGTGAGATCAAGTTTCTATCATGAGATGTTCTGAAAATTTCCAGAGCTGATTGTGAGCTTGCTGCACTGTGTGGGATTTGCTGTATTTCTTGTTGAGTTATCATGGTTATAACTGTTACAATATACCAGCAGAGAATACCTGATCTAAAAGTTCCTGGGTGTACCTTGTTGTAGGTCTATATAAAGGTGTTGATACTTATTGATAGCTCAAGTTGGTGACACCTTTTGATGTAGGTAAAGATTCAAAAAGGTTTTAAATGCAGTACTTATTGTTGATCACATGAGCTAACTACAAATGTAATTGTTCCAATTTATGGTAGTAGTTAATAATAAATCAATAATTAAGCCCAAAGCCACTCTTAGATAGGCAAGGATAAATAAATATTATGTCAAGTTTCAAAATTGTTAAAATATTTCAATTTGAAACCAAATTTTTAGTATTCAAATTAAGTCACTTCAGAAGTATAAACAAATTCTCTCACTGTAAGCTACATAAGTTTTACAATTAGAATTTTATTTAAAAGTTTCAAATAAAATTTAAAACGACATGACAAATGTTATTATGTTCTCATAAAATATCAAATAATTATTGAAAATAAATATTGTGTGAGGAGCTGCTTACTTATGACAACAACATGGCGTCTTAGCATGATGTCTTTGACTTGTTCTACTAGTTTTTAAAATACGTAGGAGCACTCCCGCACTATCTCAAATTTGACAATTTAGCCTATAAACTCACTTAGGATACAAATTTTATACATTTTATTTGATTTTAAAACCAATTACAACATGGGGTGTGGCCCAAGCAAGCAGGTAGAAGACGATATATATTTCTCTCACCCCTCTAATAAAAATGGAATTAATCTTCTACTTCAAGACTGCTAGTGCATGCACACAGCATTTCTTAAACATTTTATTACTCTCTGGACCAATTAAAGTTGATAATGCCTTTTATGTAAGATGTTCCAATCAAAACTATTCCTAACATCGTAGCATCTTGTGACATGTTTCACAAAATAAATATTTTTCTAAATACTTTCATTTTGACTTAGTTAAAATATTTTAATGTCATCAATTGATTTAATTTATTATTACTTTTATTTAAATCAGAACTGTTAAAACATTTTATGGACTATTTGTCTAATAAGCCCTTCCCTCATCAACACTCAGGCTTCTTGCAAGGACATGAACATTGACAGTGGTCAGCTGTACAAAAATTAGCTCATTATTTCTCTCTCAGTTACCTTAGCCACCCTAGACTGGACATTGGCATGTTTCATATGATTTGAAGATTAATAACAAATACTATTTTGAAAGCACTGGTTGTTTTTATATGTATGTTTGTGCAACATATTCTCAGGTGGACAAGAAATTCAAACAGA